>NW_027530973.1:727243-757601 GCF_008692635.1 Crocuta crocuta | reverse complement strand
AGTAAAAACACAAAACAAAACCATCTCTCTTCATTTGAATGTTCCCATAATAGCCTATATCAAATTCAACTGTAGAATGCACCATATTTTATGACAATTGTTTGTTTAAATATATGTGTATTCTATGAAACAATGAAGACCATGAATGACAGATTTTTATCTTCAATTTCTTACCTCATTGCATCCCCATTGTTTAGAATAATGTGTAAGACATGATTAATAAGTTATTATTTAATGACCTACAAATGAGTGAATGCTGCATAAACCCTGGAGCTAAAGTTTAATTGAACAAAATGGTTTATAGTCATTAATAAGGTTATACTGACTATATTCAATATATTTTAGTATCAAAGCGTCCCTTAGTTTTGCACAAAAGTAGTCAGAAAGACTGTCATAAAAAAGTAAACATAACTTTATGTTGCACCCAAAGTAAAGGAAGCTGCAATTAAAAATAGATGGGGCTTGTTTAATGAAAGTCATTTTACTTATTTCAGGTGTTTTTCTGTGAAATAGAACACATTAAAGGCCAACATGTTTCTTTGTTTTAAAGGGCAGAGTTGTAGTGTTATCAACTTCTCAAACTATTTACACTTTTGTAAAATGGAGCTCAAATTTTATAAATTGCAGATGTTTGATGTTTTTAAAAAATTTCTTATTCTCTATTTAATGTTATTTGGCAGGAAAAAGTTTTCTTCATGTGATCTTGTTTACTTGTTCCCTTGCCAAATAGCTTATTCACATAAAAAAAAAAAAACTAAAGCAAAAGCAAAAAAACAAACAAAAAGATCTTAATATGAAACTTCCAGATAGTCTCTTAAAACAATAACTATTTCAGTGAAGAATGACGGTTATAAAATAACAGTTTACATTAATTCTTCTAAGAATTGTAAGTTAATGCTGTGAATTTTCAAGACATTTTCAAGATTGTCTAAAGCTAATGGAAATGGTATATTTATCTGTGATAAATCTATACATGTCAATGTATCTTATTGAGTAAGAGTATGGATTCTGTAGCCAGATTGCATGTGTTTTAAGCTTCTATCCCACACTTACTAGATCTGGAATCTTAGAGGATACATTTTTAAGCCTCAAGGTCTTCATCTGTAAAATCTGTATAATATTAGCACTCAGTTCATTTGGCTGAAGGAATAGACTCAGTGAAATTATCACTTATCATAGTGCCTGTCCCACAGAAAGTGCTATTTTTCATTTCCTTTTGTTTTTATTTTCATGTTTTCTGTTCCTGATAAACAGACTTACTAAAATATTGTTTTTACTGGCAACATGTTTTCTCTGTTCCTGACAAACAGGCCTAGTAAAATATTGTTTTTACTGGCAACTAATAAGATTCTTATCAGCAGCTATCATCACTTTTGATTTTAGAATTTAACTGATGTGGTAAAAGTGGTGATCTCATTTTGATCAAGTGCTGAGATTGGTATCTGGCTTTAATAAAAATAAAACAAGAAATAAAACTGAATGCTACTTAATAAACATATTTTAATAAGTTACATTTTTCTGGTAATAATGATGATAAGAAACAAATAAAATGTGTCTTTGTGATAAAAATTAGGGATCATAGAAACTTTGAATGTTTAATTTCTCAACCTTAGTCATACATGAGATATTAACACCTAATTTTCTCTTTCTCTTTTTATCCCATCACCCACTTTCTGTACAAAAAGGGGCATATGTAGTGGAGGGACATTGTTGTTGGATAATGAAATTAATTACGGTAGAGAGTGTCATGTGATTTGAGAGGTAGAGGAGTTGGTAAGTATGTCTCCACTAGTCATAGAGAATATTACCTTGTTTGACTAGAGAATGTAAAATCCAACTGCTATGTTTCCAGACCCAAATTAATGTAGTTGAATACAATAACAACAACAAAAATCACAGTTTAGCTTCAATATTAACATTTACAATGTGACAATGGTTAATCTGGGCCTATGAATTTTTCTTCTAGTGTGTGTTCTTATCACTCAGATCAGGAGTGTTCATCAGAAATGAACAGATTGTGAAGGACCTTTAATCAGCTTAGTAGAGTATGCCAGTTGTGAAGTGGAAATAGGCATGTCTTCTCTTTTGGGGGCCTTTTTGACCTAATTACCAGAAAAGACTAAAAAAGAAGTGTCAACTAGTTAATCCAGATTTCCTATTTAATTTCACACTGTCAGAAGATTTCTATACAACCTATATTGTGATATAAGTAAGAAAAGTGATAACATTCAAAACACTTTATTGCTTTCCCATTTCCTAAAATATGCTTTTGACTAAAAGGCTAGTTCTTTCTTGAGATACCACAAGAGAAAGCTGATTTCCCACTCAGAAATCTTTTTAAACTGTGTTTACATTTGCCAAGAAGATAATTATTATCAGTTAATGTTCCAATACAAGTTCCTAACATGGAATTACAGCAACACAATTACTCTAATGGACTCTTCCATGTACCTACTTTAAAATTTGGTTGGCTAGAAATACAAGAGAAATGTACAATTGGAAATTTTTCCACGACATTGAATTGATGCTATTTTTGGAAACACTTTTATTGGGTTTTGTTTTGTTTTGCTTTTTGGTGAGACACAAAAGGTTAGCTGGCAATTAAAGCTTTTCTACAAATAAGCAAGAAGATTTGCTCCAAACTAGCACTATAACTGCAAGTTCTTTCAATACATGAAATAAACCCCCTTTCTATTTCATCTCTAGTAGTTCTCGTCACTTGGAAGCAATGGGCAGTGTTCAGAACACACAGAGCAGGTGAGTTACGGGGCTCTCGATCCCTTTATTTCACTCCTTTGATAAACTGGTTTTCCTTTGGAAAATGTTCCTGAAGACTCAAGGGAAGGAAAAAGTAAGTTTTACTTAGTTTTTCCACAAGTCTCCCAAATGCTTCCTCTAGTTAAGACCACATTTCTGAGAAAAATGGTGGGTTGTACAGTAACATAAGTTACAGAGACAAAACAAAAAACAAAGTCAAAACAATAACAAAGTTAACTTGGTATATTAATTAAGACATTTAATATAGATTTTTGTTTTGTTTTCTTTTGTATCATGCTTGCTTTCATCAAAAATAGGCACTAGGGGTGCATGGATGGCTTAGTCAGTTAAGCATCTGACTCTTGATTTTTGGCTCAGGTCGTGATCACAAGGTTTGTGGGGTGGAGCATGGAGCCCTGTGTCAAGCCTCACGTGGATGAAACAGCCTCCCTCTGTCCCTCCCCTGCTTATACACACACTCTCTCAAAATAACTGAATAAACTACTGAATTAAAAAAAATAGGTAATTATATAATTCTTTAAGTACATAATCATAGTCTTTTACTTCTGTCTCTTCACTTCGAAGATCAAACTGAAAGTGCCCTTAGGAATGAGAAGATGTATTTGCAATTTAAAAGGCCAACTTCTGGGTGTCTCAGTCAGTTAAGTGTTGACTTTTGATTTCAGCTCAGGTCTGATCTGACAGGTCCTGGGGGGTCTATGCTGACAATGTGGGGTCTGCTTGAAACTCCCTCTCTCTCCCTCTCTCTTCCCCTCCACCACTTGTGTGCTCTGTCTCTTTCTCTCACTCTCTCTCTCAAAATAAATAAACATTAAAAAAATAAGTCTAACTTTAAATGACTACTCTAAATTCCTTGGTTTAAGTTACAAGTACTGAAAATTTAAATTTTCTTTGACCAATAGCCTTCAATTTATATATAGTTTTTCCTTTTTTTAGACTAAGCCTTTTTATAAAACTGGTCATCAAATTAAAGCAGAGTTTTCAAACACTAATAAATATTTTCACTTCGCTATTATTTTATGTGTATTTGGATTTAAATTGCATTTGGAAAAAATGTTGGGTGCCTTTGTTGTTTAATTGACTGGAAAGGTTCAACTCCCCCAGGTTTTGTTTTTCTATGAGCTGCGAAGACGGTTTTTTAATGAGTTGGTAAGTGACATTGATTACCATTAAATCACATCAAGCAGAGGAAACAATGCCATTAACTTATAGTTTTCTGGATTCTACAATAGCTTGTGCATAGACAGTCTTAAAGATTAGCAGCCCCCAGGCCACAGAGCACCCAAATAACTCATTCTGAAGGGTGTAGTGATGGAAAAAGATATTCTTCACCATAATTTACTGGTATTCTCAAACTTGGTTATAATCTAGACAAATTAAAATGCTGGGATGTTGATGGAAGTGGTGTCATCTCACACTTCATTATCATAACAGAAGTTTTCAAACATAGTCTGTATTGTAAAGTTTCTATCCCAAATAGTGTTGGATCTAGTGTGTTGAAGTGTTTATAGATACTACCTGCCATTTTGCTCTGTCAGCCCTCTCTTCTACTTAAGCTAATAGTATTCTAACAGGACGCCTTGTCTCTGATCTCGCCATTTCACCCTGGCCTATATTATATATTTAGCTTCCTAAAGCATAGCTTTGGTCAATTGATTCCTTGCTTAACTGTATTTCCCATTGCTTACTAAAGAGAATTTAACTTTCTTAGTGGAGTTTTCAAGAAACTTTACAATTTGATCCCATTTTATTCCTGTTCAAACTCTTACCATCCTACTTTATACATACTCTTAAACGAATTTCACCCACTGATATTCTTACAGATTTCAGGTACACTGAACTTCTCAGCATGCATTTTATATAGTACAGTGTTTCTTCATCAGTGAACAGCAACTATTGTGCAGATATACGGCCAAATTTTGATCTGTTTAAAAATGTACTTTGATATAACTAAAAATACTTGCTGTTATGAAGAGGCCTGTCAGAGTGACTATTTAGTAGGGAAGCCCATTCAGTGTGGGGTAGATAGAGCAGAATGTGATCTGCTATAAGGCACAGGTGGGAAATGAAATGACAAACCAGCATCAAAGACAGATCCCTGTTTCCTGGGATCAATAATAACTACCTTGTGAGTATATAAGAAAGCTTTGTCAGGGCAGTAAATAATTCAATTCAAACAGCAATACAATACTGGAGGATCACCAATTCAACAATGCAATAACTGTGGATACCTTTATAGACAATTTGGGACACTGTTATAGTGTGATGGTGATTGTATTGTGTTTATTATTCTCTCATATAATGTTTTGATGAGATTTTTAATTACTTTATATGTGCTAGTAAAAAGTATCTTCTATTCAAAAGTGTGCTACAAATGCAAAATATGTGCACCGCTACTTTTCACTAATCCTTTTTTCCTGGAAAATCTTGCCTCTACTGTCACACCTTCCAGGACCTCCATTGATTTCTCAACCTTTTTTTTTACTTCTCTAATAAAGTTGAAACTTCTTAGGGGCATGGTTCTTGGTCAAAATCATGTTTATTTTTAATACTCTCAATATTCTCCATATTCATGGCATATAATTGGGTTCTTAAAAATATTTGTTTAATAAATCATTGTATTTAGCATGGATAAGTGGACATTATTTCTAAAAAAGAAAAATAGATGTATGTCTTAAAAAGACTAATCTCAAACTGTCTTAAATATAGATATAACTATAGTTTCTTTAGCATCAGTGAGAGATTTAAAATGATTCCTTTAATTATTTCAGACACTCTTTGCAAACTGGATCATGGCAGTTCTGCAGAAGATGCAGGCATTCCTTTAAATTTTATAAACATACTATTTTATCCCTTTCATATTCATCATAGTTGGGTAAGACAAATCATTTCTGTATTTTAAAGCATGTTTTTTTTTTCATTTTTAATTTATGCTACATTTAAAAATTTTTAATGTGTTATTTATTTCTGAGTGAGAGAGAGACAGAGAGAGAGAGACAGTGTGAACAGGGGAGGGTCAGAGAGAGAGGGAGGCACAGCATCTGAAACAGGCTCCAAGCTCTGAGCTAGCTGTCAGCACAGAGCCCGACGCAGGGCTTGAACCCACGAACCGCAAGATCATGACCTGAGCCAAAGTCAGTCAGGCTTAACCAACTGAGCCACCCAGGTGCCCCAATGATAGATACATTTTTGAAAACTCTTTAATGTCTTCAATATTTAGTATAATTATAGATTTTATGTTGCTCCTTTCATTTTATTAGTGGGATTGTTTATTCTCCATGATCACCCTTTTTCCAGGTTTTTTTTCTTTACAGAAATGCTCTTATTATTTTGATTTTCTTATTCTTAATGAGAATTCTTTGTTTTTCCTCCTTTACTATATGTTTTTGAATATGCTTAGTACTGTTTTCTTACTTTTTTTGAGCTTTAGATTTATGCTTCATCTTGAAGCAAGGATTATTAAAACAATATCTATAAAATCAGCATTGGACACACCGCACAACCAGAGCATAATAAAAGAATGTCTCATTTCAGTCAAAGTGAGAGAAATGCCTTCTCCTTGAAGAGAGCGGTAAGATGAATTTTGATATCACATCTTCCTCTGGTTTTGCAGAGGAGAGTAAGATTACTGTCCTAATCTTTTCCCCACCTCAAGAAAGCTATTTGTCCTTTGGTCAGAGTAAGTTAAGGTATGTGTAAGTGTGTGTGTGTGTGTGTGTGTGTGTATGAACAGAAACAAGGCCAAACATCTGCTTAAACCAATTCATTTACTCAATAAATATTATTGATCAAATACTATTTGGCAGATCTTTCCAGATGCAGAAAAATTAGCCATGAAAAAGATAAATCTCATCTGTGGTGAAGTTCACATTTGTGACAGGAAGACGATGCAGAAGACCTACAGGGCACAAGTAATCAAGTAAATACACTGTGTGAAAGAGGATTATGCAATAGAAGTGATAGTGGATTGGTTTACTTTGGATTGAATGCTTGATAAGGGCTCACTGAAAAGAGAATACATGACAGTAAGAAGTTGGTTGCATGAAATCCCAATTTAAGGGCTCCCTAGGCACAAGGAAAGGCAAATGTAGAGGCACTAGGGCATGAGTGAATTCATGTAATCACCAGGAATAAAAAACAAAAAAAAAAAAAAAAAAAAAAAAAAAGATCGAGAAGTCTTGTGTGGGTAGACCATGGTAAGGGCCTTGGGTTTTACTGTGGGAATAACTAGAAACATTTAAGAAATTTTAATAAAGAGTAGCTGTGAACTGAGCAGTGTAAGAAAGTATTGAAGAATAAAGGGAAGAGTTTGGATACGAGACAAAATGAAGAGGATCTTGAAGAGCTCAAAATAAGGAATGTCCAGCACACTACGTGAGATGGCAATCACGGTTCATTGTTAACTGTGATACCTAACACTCATAGGAAATTTGTTTGGCTTGTCTCCAAACTTTATGGCTGCCTGAAAACTGTTTCCATTCTAAATTGAGTCCAAATGTAAGTATACAGTCCCACCTTAGGGGAACCTGAGTGGCTCAGTTGGTTAAGCAACCAATGCTTGTTTTTGGCTTAGATCATGATCTAGTGGTTGGTGACTTTCAGCCTTGCATTGGGGCTGATAGCGTGAAGCCCATTTGGGATCCTCCCTGTCTCTCTCTCTTTCTCAAAATAAATAAAAAAATAAGCTCTAATAAAAGAATATATTCCCATCTTCATCAACTAGGACCATAGCTTTAGTCTGATGTAAATACCCAAGGTACGTCAGAATAAGGTGAGGAGTAGGCGATAGCTATCCTGAGGCAATATTTTTAAGCATATTGAAAATCAGCATATAATTTATTTATACTACAAGATCCAGCAATTAAGGTAAGATATTATTACTGTCACTAATTTTTAAAATAAATTATGATACATGGTATGTACAGACAAAATAACAAACACTTATAAAATAGGATAAAAAGTACAAGGTTTAAGAATTTGAAAGCTTGATATCAAGTTCTGCTCTGCCTCTTATGAGCCGAGTGACCTAGAAATCATTTACTCTGTGATCTTAGTTTCTTCACATGACAGGTGAAAACAACAATGCACTCCAAATTCAGTTTCAGATGTTTTAAAATTATATAACAGAAATGTTCTTAAAATACACCCTCATGGTGTGTGTAGGTATGCTTAAATTCATCTCAGGATTGTTACTTAATCTAGAGAGAAAAAATATTGCTATCTGATATTTCTATCTAGGTGAGACTTAAGAGATAATATGTGAGTTACTGATTTTGGATATTGGAGACTGAGGGTTCAGTGAAATAAAACAACTGGCCCCCAAACCCTGAGCATGCTATAGTAAGAGATTAAGCCTGGGGCCTTTAAAATATTTCAGACGGGTGCCTGGGTGGCTCAGTTGGTTAAGTGTCCGACTTCGGCTCAGGTCATGATCTCGCAGTTCGTGGGTTTGAGCCCTGCATCGGGCTCTGTGCTGACAGCTAGTTCAGAGCCTGGCACCTGTTTCAGATTCTGTGTCTCCCTCTCTCTCTGACTCTCCCCTGCTCACACTGTCTCTATCTCTCAGAAATAAATAAAATATTTAAAAAATATTTCAGACAAAGCTTTGTACCTAAGGTCTTTCAAAATAAAGAAAACTTGAAGATATGTGGTGCTAGAGTCAAAGAAAGAGACTTCTTTTTGTATAAGATGTGATAAAGCTGATAACAAAGAAGTCTATGTAGAAGTGTAAGATGGAACACCTGTGTGGTCAGTTGATTAAGTATCTGACTTCAGCTCAGATCATGATCTCACAGTTTGTAAGTTTGAGCTCCGCTTCAGGCTGTGTCCTGACAGTGTGGGGCCTGCTTGGGACTCACTCAGCCCCTCCCCTGCTTTCTCTCTCTCTCTCTCTCTCTTCCCTCTCTCCCCTCTCCCTCTCTCTCTCTCTCAAAAATAAATAAATTTTTTTTAAAAAAGGAAATGCAAGATTAAATGTGGAGATCCTACCTAAATGGATAATAAGTAGCCTAGACCAATATTTTTTCTCATTTTTAAAAAATGTTAGATATTATGATTTTCGTGTTTAGGAAATCTTTTAGCTCCAGTGGTGATTACTGTTGAGCAGTAGTCATAAATTATGTTACAGTACATCCTTCAGTTTTGATATGTTCTGCCCATGATACATAAAGAGAAAACCAAAAAAGTAAAAAATTCCATTTTTAAAAAGACAAGTTTCTATCTTCTGAAGCAATGTAGCAAGTATGCATTTAGAAAAGATACATAGAGTTAGAGATGTAATGAAGAGAAAGTCCCCAAAGAATAACTATCAACCCTTTATGACCCCAATTTCAGTAGCTTCAATAATATTGCTATAAGAAGGAAAGAAAGCTCATTTTTACTACCTTCCCTGGAGACAATATCTCCAATCAAAATTGATTACTTTTCCATGCTATATATCATGCAGAATTGTTAACAGGAAATCTACTATTCACTCATTCCCTTGGCCTACTTCTTGGCAGCTACACTATTCTGTACTTAATTTTCAAGTAAATAACATATTAAAAATTAATCAGAGGAAAGAGTAATTTAGAATTTAGAAGTAAAATGGTACAACCTAAATTACAAGAAATTCTGCCCTCATATAACTTTAAATTTCAAGTCCTAGAGAGAGGGAGGAATTAACAAAACCTTCCTTCAGGAATTTAACATTTCAACACAATGGCTCACCAGTTCAAATTCTAGGGTTCAGGACAAGCTATCCTTAGTGGACTCAACAGAATTCTTTCCAATAGTTGTGTTCCTAACATTTGTAGGACAACATGAAACAAGTGTGAAAACAGAGATATAGATACATACATAGATATATGTATGAGCTAATAAAATATTCCTCTTTCTTAATGCAATCTTATCTCACAACTTATATATTTTTTAATGTTTATTTATTTTTGAGAGAGACAGAGAGAGAAGCAGAGGCAGAGAGAGAGGGAGACACAGAATCCAAAGCAGTCTCCAGGCACAGAGCCAGACATGGGGTCCAAAATCATGAACTGTGAGATCACAACCTGAGCCAAAGTCAGAGGCCTAATTGACTGAGCCACCCAGGCACCCCTTATCTCCTATCTTAACATATTTTACATACGTATTTTCAAAATAGTTTGAAAGCCCACACTTATAAATAGAAACCTCAATGTCTTTTGTGGTTAACCTAAGGATAGCTAGCACTTAGCTCTTGGTTCAACTGCTTCCTTCTCTTTCTTTTCTTTGAACTGCATTCAGCATTACAAGGGGCTCAGAAACATGTTTACATGCCGTAGTCTATTCATTTGGGCTCACATACTCCACAAAGCTGCTCCTTGGCCGTCTCTTGTGCCTAGAGATATGACTGACTGCTTACTTTCTCAGAAGAGGCATTGGAAAAGTGGACAGTAGGTTTCTTAGACAATTTGGTGTACACTAAAATCTAGAAGCAGAAATGTGATATTATGGTCATGATCCTTTGACCCCATGGACAAGTCACAGCATCGGGCAGCTATAATCATAGGAAGTCCAGGAAGAGATCCTTTGTATCAGAGTTTAGGGAAATGACATTTCTTGCAAGTGGCACTGTGAGACAACCAGTGTTTTCCAAGAGGAATTAATAAGCCACCTCTATAGCATGAAGTTATTTTAAAGGCAATGTGATTTTTTCCCATGCTCTTTATCACTACTGCCTCACTAGTCCATCACAGAGCCTGGGTACAATACATTATGGTTTGAGGGGCCTCATCAAGAAATCTCTAGCTCAAATGTATCCACTTGAAATTGGTTACATATAATCATGTTATTTTTTCTTATCATTGAGTTTATCAACCTATAGCTTTCCATTTTCATTCATGTCTCTGATCACTTTATGATTCCTTCATGGAAAATAGTGCATAGCTCTAGAAGGAGCTCTAAATTTGGAGTCCAACAATCCTACTTTTGAATGTTAGCTAACCCTTTTCCAAAACTTCACACCCTAGGAAAATTAAACAACTTCTCTAAGCCTCAGTTTCCTTATATGTAAAATAGAGTATTAACTATCAATCCTATAGGCTTGATGTGTGAATTTCAAGAGACAATCCTTATAAAACGCTTGTACAGTGTGTGGCACAGAAAAGGTTGTTCAGCAAATTGTGTTCTTATGCATATCTCAGATATTGCATTTAACACAATTTTTTATCATAAGAATCTAAGCTTCTTATGATTGAAAGATGTCTGTTAATCTTCTCTGAATCTTCAATACATGGTAGAATATCTAAAATATAGCAGATAATTAAAATAACTTAAGATCAGGTTATAGACAGCATGAAAGCATAGGACAATTTCTTCCCCTCTGTCTTTTAGAAGACTGGCATTATCTCTAGTCTCCTTCACAATTGCTTCTCTACCTAGTTTAGTCTGCAGGTTAAGAAGCTCTGGCATGCATTCATTAGCCTGATTATTTACCTTCTGTCAGTCAATTCAATTAAGCTAAATTTATTGAGTGTGTGCTCTGTGCCAGGCTCTGGGAAAATAGATAAATAAGATATTTGTGCTAATAATCTAGTGGAGAAAAGAGACACTAAAACAAAGAATTGAAGTTCGATGTGACGACTCTTCTTTAAAACCTATGACTCTCATTTTTTTTTAATGTTTTATTTATTTCTAGGAGAGAGAGAGAGAGACAGCGTGAGCAGGGTAGGGTCAGAGAGAGAGGGAGTCACAGACTGAAACAGGCTCCAGAATCTGAGCTGACTCTCAGCACAGAGTCCGACGCGGGGCTCGAACCCACGAACCGCGAGATCATGACCTAAGCGAAAGTCGGACGCTTAACCGACTAAGCCACCCAGGCGCCCCGTCTCTTCTAACTTACCTAGACTTATTCTCATTTCATATCTTTGGTTCATGCATAATGTTTTTGGTGAGTACTCTTCATTAATTTCTGACCAGGTATATTCTATCCATCGACTCTCAGTGCCAATATGCTTTTTTTTTTTTTTTATGTACTTCCAAAATCTCAAACACATTTTTAGAAGCATTATCTCATTTTAACAACCCCCAAATGTGATAAAGTCAGTGTTATTATATTCTTATGTGAAAAGTGATATAACTGGAGACTTGCAGAGTTTGTACAAAGTGTTCTGAGTCATGTATCTAGCAAGATGCAGAATTTGTTCTTCAGTTTAGATCTTTGTGAACAGAAGATTTCCTGGATTATTTTATTTTTTATGAACTCTGACAACATTGGTTGATTGTTGCATGCACTTTTATTCTTTATATTGACTACAAACTTTAACATATATTTTGAAAAAGATACATGAGGGACTTTGAGGAGGTCCAATAAAAACTGCTCACTTCTTTGTGGAAGTTCTGAACCAACTAAAAACTAACACTGATATTTAACAATGTAATTTAAGATCTAAAGCCAACTAGAATTATTAATACGGAAGCAAGTAATACTGAGGCAACTACTTATTCACTACTGAAGGGCTTCCCTAGGGAATGGCTGGCTCTCTAGTAAAACTCACAGCTCAGAGTAGCAGAGCAGAAGACAATTCCTATAGGCAGATCTGTCCCTAAAAGGAAGGATTAAAAAAAAAAAAAGTATGGGCTGATATGCATAGTTTCTCCTTCCAAACTCAATATTCAGCTAGATTTCTCATCTTCTCAGGTGTAATGTTTAGAAAATTCACTTTAAAAGGGCCAGATGTGTTACATGAATAGAAATCCCTTCACAGAGAAGAGAATATCATGAGTTGGGAACAAATAATCCCAAATAACATTCTAAAGTTTGAATTCCCTTAATCCAGTGTTGGTACCTTAAGGCAATTACTGACCAGGTATATAGTTATCATCTCAAGGGAGGAGGTGAGCAGCCTAATGTAATGGTCCTGCTGACTTCTGTAGTAGTCTATTCACTAATATTAACCACAATAAGCTATTTTGCTTGGATTAATGTTGATACAGACTTTCTCCCCTCAGAAAATTCCAACATTTATCAGAAGAGTATATTCATGACATTAACTCAAAGGCCATTCTGTACCCAGGGCTGAAACCTTTACTCTGATTCTTATATTATGTAGCATCTTATGTTTAGCCACAAGTTCAATGTTTCTCCCCAGAGGCATACTACAGTGGGCTCAAAAGACATCATAAAAGGTCTCAAAAAATAACATAGTTTAGTACAAACTTAAAATTCTAGTAACATCGGTCAGAAGCACTTCCAGAATGGCAGAATTTAGATTTCAAAAATCTACTCCTTCCTAAAAGGACTGAGAACACTGGAGGAATTGTCAAAATCAACCTTTCCAGAACTCTGAAATTAACCAAAAGCTACAACAATTGAGAAAGTGGGTGTTTAAGAAAAAAAAAGTTGCATTTCATTAAGAATGGTGATTTTTGTGGTGTTTCAACCTTCTCTGAAGTAGCCTTGAAAACCAGCAGAGCTTCAGACCAAGTTATTTGTAGAAAGCACAGCCTAGAAGCCATTTTTAGAAGCCAAATGGATTTGAATTTCTCAGAGAGCCTCATTCCCAGAGACCTATCATAATTTAACCTGTCAGGCTGGTCCTTTGAAAAGACACATTCATGGATCTTGTCTCTATTTGATCTAATTCAGAAATAGCTCAGTGAGAAAAGCTGTATCTCCAGGGTGTTTGTCAAAAACAATGAGCACAAATTGTTTAACACTGCAGCTACTGAGACAGTGATACCAGTTGTGAGAAATGAGAAGCCAGCAAAAAACTTAGACAGAAAAATCTGAGAAATAACATGTTCACAGGAGGCTTTGAAAAGCTCTGAAATATTCCTGGAGAACCAGAAGGCCACACACATTTCAGGGGTATACACATATGAAGGAGGACCCAAGAAGGTCCAAATCTTCCATTTATGGTGGACCCTGATGCTCTGCATAGGCAAAGGGTAAAAGATAAAGCAGAGGTATGAACTATCCACAGTGTTGAAGGCAGGTACATGTGTGTACACATATGCACACATGCACACCCATATGCACATTATCCCTTGGCAAAGAATGGAAGACATATTGGTTTAAAACATGTAAGGAAAGCTCTTTCCAATAATTAACTGATTACTAAGCTAAATGAGAACAAACCTCAGTATCCATACATGACAAACAGCATAGACTTAATAGACTTCACCCATTCAAGTCATTCAATAAATAGCAAGAACCATAAATTTTAACAACCAAAAAACCAATCTTGGAAGTGTGGGCACTTGGATTTTAGTTACTACATTATATCATTAAAATATCCACTTTTCAAAAACAACAACACAAAAATGGGTGAGACATACAAAGAAACAGGATAATTTGACCCAAAAATAGTAAAAGAAATAGTGAATAGGAGCTGTCCCTGAGAAAGCCCAGATATCAGACTTACTACACAAAAACAGTGAATAAGCTATTTCAAGTAAGTTCAAAGAACTAATGAGAATTAAAGGGACCATCAAAAGAATTAAATGGAAGTCTGAAGAAAAATGTGTAAGCAAATAGAGAATATCAATAAAAAGAAGGAAATTATTTAAAAAAATAATCAGAGAAGTTCTGGAGTTCAAATGTATAATAATTAAAATTAAAAAAAATTACTAGGGTAGCTCTATGAATATTTAAGCTGACAGAAGAATCAGTGAACTTGAATATAGGTCAACTGAGATAATCCAGTCTTAAACAATAAAGAAAAATGAACAGTTTCAGACCTATGGGACACCATCAAGCACACCAATATAGGTATAATAAGGGATCCAGAAAGAAAGGAGAGTGAGAAAAGAATAGAAAGCAAACAGAAAAAATATTTGATGAAATACTATGCTAAAACTTCCCAAATTTGATTTAAAAATCAATGCAAAATTCAAAGATTCTCAATGAAATCCATGTAACTTTAAGTAGAATCTACCCTAGACCACTAGGCACTTCTTATTTAAACTGTCAAGGATCAAAAATAATAAATAAATAAATAATAAATAAATAAATAAATAACAAATAAATCAATAAATAAGAAAAAAAGAATGGTGAAAGCGTAAAGTGAAAAGTGACCCACTGTGTATAACACATTCTTAATAATATTAATATTTACTTTCTTTTCTAAGTTCATAGAGATCAGAGGGCAGTGAAAAAGCATTAACAAAATACTAAAAGAAAATGTCTGTCAATAGTGATTTCTATATCCAGCACAGCAATGAATGAAAGAGAAATTAGGAATATTCCTAGATACACAAAAAGAGAGAGAAACTGTCACCAGCTTGTCTGTCCTACCAGAAGTACTAAAAGAAGTGTTTCAGGCTAACTTAAAAGGACACTATATTCTAATTCAAATCTATAAGAGGTAGAAAGCTCTGGTAATGTTAACTACATTTGTAAATATAAAGAATATAAAGGGTGGGTGACATAAGTATATTTTGTTTGTAACTTTTTTTCTCCTATATGATATGAACATAGCTCCATGAAACAACTATAAAATGTGTTGATGAGCTTATAATTTATAAAGATATTATTTGTTTGACAATCATAGCACAAAATGTGAGGATGGAGTGACAATGTGGCAAAGTTTGGTATACTACTGAAATTTAGTTGGTGTTAAATTGAACTGAATTGTATTAACTTTAAATGTTAATTTTTACCCAAGGGCAATCAAAGCAAAAATAATTAAAAGAATAAGGTACATCAAACAAGAGGCAATTCAATGGTATACCAGAAATATATGTATGTAAAAAAAATTTTTTTGAAGGAACAGAGGAACAAAACAGACATTAGAACTTATAGAAAACAAATAACAAGATAGCAAATGTAAATCATATCTTATTAGTTAATTGCATTAAATATAAATGGTTTAAATACTCCAGTAGAAAGACAGAAATTGACACAATAGATTTAAAAAACGATCCAAATATATAGTCTACAAGAGACACTTTTATATTAAAAGACACAAATAGATAGAAAATAAAAGGATTGAAGAGTGTTTACTGTAAAAAAGCAAACAAAATAAATGGAGTTGCTATATTAATACCAGGAAAAATAGATTTTAAGACAAATATTGTTAATTGAGGTAAAGAAGGAATTTTATGGTATTAAAGGATCAATCCAGGGGTGCCTGGGTGGCTCAGTCAGTTAAGCATCTGACTTCAGTTCAGGTCATGATCGCAGCATTTGTGAGTTCAAGCCTTTCACTGGGCACTGTGCCGACAGCTCAAAGCCTGGAGCCTACTTCAGATTCTGTGTCTCCCTCTCACTCTGTCCCTCCTCTGCTCATGCTCTGTCTCTCTCAAACACAAAAACAAAAAACAAAACAAAACAACAACAACAAAAAACAACTAGGGAAGGATCAGTAAGGAAGAAAAAAGCTTAACTCTCTATACCCCTAGGTATAACAAATACCCCTAGGTATAACAAATACTTATAGAACAACACTTCACTAAAATACAGCAAAATTTATATTCTTCTCAAGTGTACATGAACTTTTTGTAGGACAGATAAAGTGTTAGGCTATGAAACAAGCCTCCATCAATTTAAAAATTATTGAAATCATAAATAACTGCATTTGCCACAGTGGTTTAGGTTAGAAGTGGAAAATAGAAAAACAGTTAGGAAATCTACAAATACCTGAAAATTAAACAACACAATACTTAACAATGGTTGGATTATTGCAACTTCTTAATCACAAATAGATCAAGAAAGAAATCATAAGAGAATTTGGTAATTATTTTGAGATAAGTGAAAATGATAATAATGAAATATAATACTTCTGGTGTGCAGCCAAAATGGTGTCTAGACAGAAATTTATTTCTGTAATTCCCTTTATTTGCCAAGTAGGAAGATTTCAAGTCAATAACCTAGATTTCCAACTTAAGAAACTAAAAAAGAAAATATAAAATTCAGAGCAAGCAGAACCAAAGGATGGGGGATGGGGGGAGACTAGAGTGGAAATAGTAAAAATGGAGAAGAGAGAACAATAGAAAATGAATCATTGCAGTAAAAAATTAATTCTTTGAAAAGATTAACATAATTAGCAAATCTTTGCCAGATGGGCCAAGAGAAAAAGAGATGAATCAAATACTGAAACCAAGAACGAAAGAGAGAATATCAATGTAGACCCTAGGGTAAGGCAATTTTCAGCCAGAAATTTAGATAATTTAGATAAAATGAACACATTCTTAGAAAGAAACAAATTACCTAAACTGACTCAAGAAGAAAGAGAAAATATGAATTGACCTATAAGAATGAAAGAAATTGAATTAGTAAGGTAAATGCTTTCCACTAATCTGGGATGCTGAGGTGTTTCAACTAGCTCTGCAATAGTCTTGAAAAATAATTCCTAACCTGTATTCATTGCTGAATTTTACCATGTTAAAAAAAAGTTGTATTAATCCTTCAAAATCTTTCCAAAAACTAAAGCACTTTCAATTCATTGTACATTAATGTCATTTTAAAATCAGCCAAAGATACCACAAGAAATGTAAACTTCATGCTAACATCTCATGAATACAGATGCAAAATTCCTTAGTATACCAGCTAATCAAACTCAGCAACATATAAAAATATTGTAAACCCATCAGTTAAATCCTCTTTTATCCAGGATTGCATATTATTTATCTCTGGAATGTAAGGTTGGTTTAAATTACACACCAAAAAAAAAAAAAAAAATCAATCAACATAAGACAGCTTCGTGTTAAGAGAAAAATGTAAAAAAGGCAAAACCACATGATCGTCTCAATAGATGCAGAAAAAACATTTGACAAAATCCAAAACCCTTTCATAAAGCAAAACAAAACAACAACAACAACAAGTAAGCACTAAAGCAAATTCAGGGACACATCATATTTAGTGGCCAATGGCTGAAACTCTGCATAGTCAAATTCCCCAATTGCACTGTCCTTGCACTGCTATGGATTGTGAGTGGGTGTTTCCTATCCTATGCCACAGGGATTGTTTCCATTGCTTCTTGCTATGGAAATTTTTAGGCCTAAGAAATTTACATCTTAAAGATGAGTTTTCCCTCCTAGCAGTTACAAAGTTCAGACCTAACTTAAAATCAGGTTGCAAGGTTGCCTCTTTAACTTGAAAACAAAAATTAATCTCCAGAATATCCCCAGTGTGATCCTAAATGCAGAATTAAATTTGGATCAGCTGAGCTAGTGCTACCTATCTTGGACGGTCATAAAATTTAAACATAAAATGTTGCTAGAACTCCATGTGTTCTGTAGAGCACAAAGGACTTAGCTGTCTTGCTGTTAACAGTGGAAAGAATTGCTTTAGTAGTTATTTTCTTAAAGTTCTGTTTCTGCAAAAATAATTTCCGTGATGGTCAAAATTATTTTCCTTTATCCATACCTGCTTAGCAAAACCTTATCTTCAGTAGTCCAAAGTTCTGCAGATTCAGCTTGTAACTACCATTGACAATTGAACAGCAGGGGTTTGAACTATGCACGTCTGCTTACATCATATTGAGATTGTCTTCAGTAAATACAGTACTGGTCTATAAATGCATTTTCTTTTCCTTGAGATCTTCTTAATAACATTTATTTTCTCTAGCTTACTTAATTGTAAGAATACAGCATATAATAGATATACAAAATATGTGTTAATTGCTTCATGTTATTGGTAAGTCTTCTGGTCAACAGTAAGCTATTAGTAGTTAAGTTTGGGAGAGTCAATAGCTATATATGAATTTTAGACTGGGTAGGAATTCAGTGCCCCTTGCCCCCACATTGTTCAAGGGTCAACTACATTAAAAACAAAACCAAAAGTATGTGTTTTCTCCAAACTGCAGTGCACAATTAAGCTAGCTAGACCTCTTTGTGGTCAGCTATGTTGAGGCCACATATCATACCAGACTAGTTAAGGCCCCATCAACCTTTACTTTTGTTAGGCCCCACTTTTGAGGACAACCTCAGCCTTTGATTTTGCCAAGGTCCATTCACCTTTGCGAAAGTCCTACAGTTTTGCTGAGGACTGTGCACAATTTGAATAAGACTTACGGCTTTACAACTCAGTTTTACACAAATGTTCACTTGGCCTTTGAAAAAGTTGTTCTATGCTATGATGACTGACTAAGAGAAAAATCATAGACCTCAGAAAGTATCTTATCTCTATCCTTCCACATGTTGCTTTCCTTCTAATTTTTCAAGCAGATCTAATTTTTCTATTTCCCAAACTGTCTGACAAGAAAAAAAAATTAGTTTTCCAGTTCCAAAATCCTGGCGAATGGAACAGTTATGAATGAGAACACTGGTACTATTCACTAGACCAGCCTATGGTCTGGAGACTGGGCAATATTATGTGAGTGTCAGGAACTAACTACCTTAATTTTTTTTTAAATCAGATTGCAATCTATGCAAATTTTGAATCATTATGTTATACACCTGAATATTATTGTCAATCATACCATAATTTAAAAAAATCATTTCAAGAAAACATGTTAGAAAGCTTTGTATTCAACCAAACATGATGAGTTTATTACAGTCACCAAAGGCTTTGTGACAGGGTCTATGAATTGAAAGCCTGCTTAAGAATATATGATGACTCCTTGGCTCATATGTCAAACAGAAGAAACAACAGTGAAAAATCTAGGAAATCAGTGGCAGAATTTGCAGAAATGTGTGTATATATGTGTGTGTGTGTGTGTGTGTGTGTGTGTGTGTGTGTGTGTGTATAGTGAGAGGGTATTTTGCCTACTTTCTAGATGCCATATGAAGATAAGATGTAGGGAACATATTCTTTGGAAGATGTTTCCAGCTTAGTTAGTCAGAAAGTGAAATTTGTATACGATTTGTCTTCCTTGGATAACAATAGCGTAAAATACCATACTACCATTACCTTGATGGCTGCTGTAGACGTCTATTGCAACATTCAAACAATATGGCTGAAATAACTGCAACATGCATCTTCTGTTAATTGAATTAGAGGTAATACTTCATGTCTAATATAGCAAATAGTGTCCAGATTACAGGAAGAGAGCAGTATGCCACATGAAATACATGTGCAAAATGTCAGAAAACCAACTCCCAAGGAGAATTGAAAAACAATAGGAAATTTCAAGTGTTTCACGTGTGCCTCGCATAATTTTTTTTTTTGAGGAAAATGTCCTATGGCTTATATTTGTTTCCCCGTGGCAGCTAAGGCAGTAAAGAGGCCTCAATATGCAACAAATATTTACTCATTGGTTGACCTAAGAACCGTTCGGCAGCTAGAAACCTTCTTGGTTAGAGTCAAGGCCCCATATTTCTTAATATGATAGGGAAGATATACAATAGGATTCTTGATACATATAATCATCTCAATCTGAAAACAGGAAAATTTTAGATGCTATTTTAGTAGTCTAAGACTGCCATGACAAAGTACTACAAACTGAATTGCTTAAAAACAACAGGGATTTATTGTCTCAAAGTTCTAGAAACTAGGAGTTCAATATCAAGGTGTTGGCAGGACCATGTTCCTTTTGAAGACTTTAGGGGTGGAAGCTTCCCTGTCTCATCTTCTCTCTGCTAGCTCCAACCATTCCCTGGTTTTTACAAACATCACTTCAATTCCTGCCTCTGTCTTCACATAGTTGTCTTTTCTTTCTTTGTCTTCTGATGGCATTTGGCTCTAGGTGTGTCTGCCTTCTCTTCTTACAAGAACATTTTGGGTTAGAACCCACTCTAGTAGAGTAAAGGAAAACCTCCTTTTGTGAGCATAATTCATTCTGAAACATGTTTGCGATCCAATGCACAAGTATGTCAAAGCAAATATCCCCATAAAAGTAATGGAAACTCAGATGATTTGTTCCACAATCCAAATATATTCATATAAATATGATTACAATACTGTATATAATATAAAATAATAAAGAAATACAAAATGTAAAAAAAAATAAATTAACCTGCACTTACCTTTGAAAACTTTAATGGCTGGTTTGAGGAAGACAAGAAATAGAAGGATTATTGTGAAAGATGACTTTCACTATCACTTACCGAATCACTGCTGGCTCAAGGGAATCTTTTTCTTTTTGGGCAACTTTAACAAGGAAATCATCCAATGACCTAGAATGAAGCAAAGTGTTTCTAAGGTTAATCTTGCATGGAAAAAACAAAGGGCTGACCATAGGTCTTTGAAGTGACAAAAAATACACTAGTGCCAGTTATGGGCTCTTTATGACGTTCTGAAAAATCACTGATTTCTGCCAAACACTGTAGCCTGAGACCAAGCATATGATCATGGGAGACAATCACACACTATCCTACAGTGAGAGAGAGAGAGAGAGAGAAGAACCACTGGCTCAGTTATGATCATGTGGTGTTCAGCATCATGTACTACTTATATAGTAAGACATTGCTTCTTTATCAAGTTAAAATTTATTAGAAATGTTTGCTTGTCTTGTGGAATACTCACATAACAAGTTACTCACAATACAAGGTTTTACTGTAGAACCTTATCTTAAATTGATTACATCAGCAAATACCCAATTTCCAAATAAGGTCACATTCATAGGTACTTGGAGTTAAGACATCAGCATATGTTTTTGGAGGACATAATTCAACAAAATCCTCAAGTGAAACACTTATATTCCTTAATCCATGATACCATGAACTCAAGCATTTGATTTGCTGCTTGCTGCCTTTGAATAGGAGGGGCTTAGGTATGTAGTCAGGATTTCACATTTCTTTCAGAGGAGCAAGACCAAAAATCTTTCCTTGCTTTAGTAAAAGCAGATATTCTTATTTCAATGTTTTTAAGCTGAGGAATTAATACTGTTTATGGAGGTAACAATAAAAGATAGAAGCAATTGACTAATAGCCCCCCCCCAATGCAATGAAAACCAGAGCAAGTGCCATTATTTTGGCATACTCAAAACTTACTGATAAAAAAGAATACTGCATTAAAAAAGATTTAATGGGCCATGAGAACATAAAAGTAATGTATTGTTTTATAATCCATTTGAGCATTCTTAGAAGAAAAGCTCTTCATGCTTGGTGAGTAGTTTATGGGTCTTAGAGGCCCCTATAAATGTTTGTGTTGATTTCTGTACTTTTTGGAGGCAGCTGCTTTCATTAGAAAGGAGGGTGGTTTTTCGGTAGCAGATACTATGATAGAAAATCAGTATTTATGTACTTCTACACATCACAGTGAAAAAACAAGAAATATTCATATAAAAATGCTACATCTGTTCACTCATTCAGTATTTATTTATAGACTGCTTAAGTGTGCCCAACTTTTGCTAAAAATTAAGTGTGACCAGATATTTAGAGATGTTGCAGCGAAATAAATATTTAACTGTACCTTGACAGTCTTACTGGGGTACCTATGTGGCTCAGCTGGTAAAGCATCTGGTTCTTAATTTTGGCTCAGGTCATGATCTCATGGTTTATGAGCCCCACATAGGGCTCTGCATTGACAGCACAGATCCTTCTTGGGATTCTCTCTATTCCTCTCTCTGTACCCATCCCCCACTCATTCTCTCTTTCTCAAAATAAATAAATAATCATTAACAACAAAAACAGAAAATATTACTTCAAATATAGTATTTCTGTTGGGAACCTGAGTTTTGGAGTAAAAGAAACCAGAATGGAAGTCCTTGCTCTGCTATTTGCTAGTTTTCTAAAATTACTTTAACTACTTTCTCACTCTGATCAATGAAAAGTTAACTTGAAAAGTGGAAATGATAGCTTCTGCCTTAGTTGGCACTGTTACCTTTAAATAATTGTCACATGTAAAAGCACTTAGGGAAAAACCTGAAGCACTGAATATTTATTAACTATTAATTGTTATTGCCAAATATTAGTAGTAGCAATTTTTAAAAAATTAATGTTCAAAGGATTCACAGGAAGTTAAAGAATCACAGAAGTCTAAAATCAAAGTGTCATCAGGGCCATGTTTCCCCTGAAGGCTCTAGGGAAGAATGTTCCTTGCCTCATCTAGCTTTTGTAGGTGGCCGCAACTTTTGGTATTCCTTGGCAATAGGTGCATCACTCCAATCTAACCTCTGCCTCCATCTTCAGTTGTCCTTCCCCCCTGAATGTCTGTGTTTCTGTGCTCAAATTGCCCTCTTATAACAATATCAGTTACATAGGATTTGGGGCCTTCCTTAAAGAAATATAACTTTATCTTATCTGACCTAATTACATGTGTAAAACCTTCTTCCAGATAAGGTCACATTCACAATTCTGGGGAGACATGAGTTTTAGGGGGACACTAGAACCTTCTGTGAAGCAGAGGTAACTGAGCAGTGCTGCTTAAGGGACTTGAGACTCGTGGAAAATAATTTATGGGCTTCTGCTACATGTTAATTTTTATATCTCTTCCTGTACTAGATGGACCTCTGCCATTCCTGAAATGTGTAGAGTGACCTGGAAGAGCAGAATATCGAAGGATCTCAGATCAGGTAAATACCTCATCAGACACACTAAAGAGAAACAATGGGGTCAAAATAAAAGTCTATGGAATTAGAGACAGATTAAGTAGAAAAGACTTAAGAATATGCTCCCCATACTGCCTTCACCCAGGAGTAACTACTGTGCTCTATAATTACGGCCGTAAAAATTATGGATTAAGGCTGTAATAGCACCCTCTTTTATATAAAATGGGAAATAGAGTATAGTGTTTACAGTCAGTGTTTTCCAAAATTGATATTTCAAGAGAAAATATTTTCAAAGCCTGTGAGATATTTATATTTATACAATTTTTAGTGATTTTTATGGTTTCCATTAAGATAGTGGTGCATATATACATTGAAAATAGATAAAATTATGCTATGTATATAGATACACACATTTAGAGTGAGAGTTAATTCTATTATTGATAGACGTGTGTGTTAAATATATGAAAACTACTGGTTTAGAACATGAGTTTGCATTTATACACATCTATATAGTATTTATATATTTATATANTATATTCTAGGTTTAGGGACATAGTATGAACAGAATAATGTACTAACCCTCAAGGAGTTTACATTTTAATAAGAGAGAAAGCCAAGAAACAAATATCTGTCACTGGGTGTTGTATGTAAGCAATGAATCAGGGGAATCTACCCCCAAAACCAAGAACACACTGTACACATTGTATGTTAGACAATTTGAAAATAAATTATATTAAAAAAAAAGAAATATCTATATAGCATTATAAGAGAGAATAAATTCTAAGAAGTAAAATGAGTCAGAGAACCCAAAATAGCATGATTCATTAAATTTTAAAAATCTCTAATTTGGGCAGCTTTAAAACTGCCAAACTTTAAAAACTTCTCAGGGCGCCTGGGTGGCTCAATTGGCTAAGCGTCTGACTTCAGCTCAGGTCATGATCTCACAGTTCATGGGTTCGAGACCTGCATTGGGCTCTGTGCTGACAGCTAGCTAGAGCCTGGAGCCTGTGTCAGATTCTGTATCTCCCTTTCTCTCTCTCTGATCTTCCCCTGCTCATACTGTCTCTATCTCTCTCTCAAAAATAAATAGAACATTAAAAAATTAAAAAAACTAAAAACTTTTCTTCTGTGGAGAATAATGTTCAAAGAGGGAAAAGATGAAAAACAGAATGGGAGATAATATTTGCAAAACACATGATAAAGCAGTTGCATATCAATCCTCTTAAAACTCAACAATGAGAAAACAAACCAATTATAAATTGAAGCAAAACAGCTGAAAGCCCTTCAATGAAGATGCATATATGACAAGTAATCATGTGCAAAGATGCTTGATATTACTTGTCAGTCGAGAATTGTTAATTCAAACAAGAACAAGATACCACTACACACTTATTAGAATGTCTCAAAAAAATATGCCACTGACAAGTGGCATCAAAATATGGCAGATTTAGGAAACTCTAGGCCCTTACCCCCCCCACTGAGATGCTAAATATTTTTAAACAATAAAACCTCTGAATAATGGAGAAATGAGAGGAATGGCAACATCCACAAAACAAGGCGAGGCACAGGGCACAGATTCAAATGTAGAGGGGTCATTTGGGTAGTTATGGCAGCATGTGGAACATCTCTTTAATTGCCTGTATTTTCTGTAAAGAATCAAGGTCAATGACAGCCAAGAATGGGGAAGACGGAAGTTGAAGTTGGCTTTCAAAGTTTGAGAAGTGAAGAGAAGGTGTGCAATGATCCCCTTTGGAGTGTGGAAAGAGAAGTCACTAAGGTAACAAAGGCTGACTGGAATCACCAAGGGAAAATTGGAAATTCAAGATAAATTTGAAGCATGATGAGTAGACATAGTGTGTGGTACATGGGCAGTAGCAATGACTCGAATTTAAAAGATGGTTAATATTTTGTCACATTGAGTATGATTGAGGAAGAAAGTTACTTGTTAACAGTACGTGTCTGCATAAGAGATCAGTGACCAAGAGACTGCTAATGGACAGGCAAGGACTATAGAATTAGTTCTAAATTTTATCATGTAGGGTGATCTCAAAGAATTTCTAGCAATAGAGTGAAAGAGCAGGAAATTAGAAGGTAGCAGTCAGAGAGTGAGGTGCTTGAAATCTGTCTCATGAAGGAGATGCAATTAGCTATTATTAAGGTGTATAATAGGAATATAGATGTCAGTGGCTAAGGTGGTATGAAAGACAAGATCATTAGAGATAAGAAATTCAAGGAACACAAAGGGATCTTCTTCATGAATATGGGTTTGATGTCCAGTTCTATCAATTATTAGATACACAGTCATGGATAAGGTACTTACTCCCTTTAATCTTCAACTTTATCATTTATAAAATGAAGATAATGACACTGCACAGTCATATTCAACATTAAGGAATAATGGCCATAGTGATAATTATTAAAATTTATTGAATACTTACTTTGTTGTAAGCAATTTACATGTAATTAATTTAATGAAATTCCATATCATTAAAGCTGATTATATTCTCCCACTGTATAGATATCCTTACAATAGATTATCATATTAATAAGTTTATGCAAACAACAAAAAACTTGTTAAACTAACTTGGTGTCTAGTGTCTGGGAAGCCACTCCTTCCCACTGCTTTTCAAGCTCTCCCAACTCTGCTCCTGTTTGAATCCACATTCCTACACATTTATTTCCTCTGGGAAAAACAATTATGTCTTGGTTAATTTCCTCTGGGAATGGCTAAAAGTATGCTGAATACCAGGTATATTAGTCTCATGACCATGGATTGACTCCCAGAGTAGGTATTCCCCGGACATTGTTGGGTGAATCAGCAGTCCCTGGATTCAAAGCCACCTACATAATTAGTAGGGCTAATACATAATTAGTAGGACAAAATCTAAATGTTCAAAATGAAAAACAAAACAAAAAAACTCCCATTAAACATACAAAAATATAAACTTTTCCCCTTTCCTTGTGACCTCTCTCTAATTGCTACAGTATTTTCTATTTGTTGCTGTAAGTAAAAAAAATATTAAACTATTAGCATAAATTTTACTGTTCACCTTTATATTGGGGATAGCCAGTTTTAAGGGGAAATATAAGAAACTTTAATTCATATGTGGAATCACAAATATTGTCCACTTTGACATAGTAGCTCTAATGCACATGTGTATTTTGTTCCTACCAGATGCACAAAACCACTACACAAAAGTAACTTGAATGCTTTTATATCACTTCTTGATACTTATCCATTCCAGCAACACACTCGACCTTAGCCCTACCGATGAGTGAGGAAGGACTGAAAGGAAAAGCAGGTATGGGTTGCTCTACTTTTCTAATATTCCCATTATCAGTGTATATAATTGACTAACACAGAAACATTACACAAATAAGGAAGAATATGATAGAGTTCCTTTGATAGAGTTCCTTTGTTGCTTCTGTTTCTCAGAACACCATTGCCTTCTTACTGCATTTGAAATGGGAATTATGCTTTTTCTTGAGGAAATTAATTTCCTCATGGATAGATGCAAACATACCTTGCACTCATTTTAAGTCTTGATGAATACACCCGTGACACACATACACAGACACACTGTGTGTCCATTTGATTTTTGTGCTTTGTGAATGCTGTATGAGAAAGTGGTGGAGGAAATATATGGGAAAGGGATGTAGGCATACATTGCACAGATCTCTTCTGCTCTCTGACATGCCCTCTGCACCATCTGACTTTGTCTGCAAAGTCTCAATTTTGTCATCCATAAAATGGGAAGAATAATGTAAAATGGTAGCAAAAACTGTTACTGATAAGATATTTAAAACAAGCCCAATGTCAACAATTGTTGTTAATAATATTTTATCACCTTTCCTTAAAAAGTATGCCTTGTTTTAGTTGTCTGAAATTTGTAAGAACCTAAAAATAGCTACTAAAATACATAATTCTTTGGAGGTCATGAACTGAAGAATATCAGGACAACAATCTAAATGACAATATTCCCCTTTGATATATTTGTGTTATTGTATTGCCATAAAAGAAAATTAAATAAATTAAACAGGCTGGGTTTTTTTTGTTTTTTTTTTTTTTTTTGTTTTGTTTTTAAGTAGTCTCCATACCAAGCATGGAGCCTTATACAGGGCTTGAACTCATGATCCTGAGATCAAGACCTGAGCTGAGATTAAGAGTTGGATGCTTATCCTACTAGGCCACCCTGGCAGAGCTGAAACAGACTAGGATTCTTAAATAATCTGTCCACATATATAATTGCAGGAAGCAGAATAATGACTCCCCCACAAAGATGTCCACCTCCCAATCCCCAGAATCTGTGACAGAGGGACTTTGTATAAAGGGTTCAACTGAGCCTCTTAAAATGGGATATTATACTGGATTATCAAGGGGGGCCTAATGCAATCACAGGGGTCTTATAAGAGAAAGAGAGAGGCAGGGGAGTCAGAGTAGGAGGGGGGACATATGATGATAGAGAAGGATCAGAGAGAGATACAAGAGCCACACTACTGGCTTTGAAGATAAAGGAAGGGATCAGGAGCCAAAGCACATGACGGACTCTAGAACCTATAGAAGGAAGGGAAATGAATTCTCCCCTAGAAGCCTCCAGAAGGGATCCCGGTAGCAACACCTTGATTTTAGCCTAGTAAAACCCAACTCATATTTCTGACCTCCCTGACCATAAGATACTACATTATTTCCTTTCAAAAGAGGATTTACTGTAATGCTGAACTTGATCTGTTGACACATCAGTGGTGAGGAAAGTACTATTTATTTATTTATTTATTTACTTACTTACTTATTATTGAAGAACAGTTGATATGCAATGTCACATTAGCCTCAGGGGTACAACATAGTGACTTGACAAGACTATACCTTATTCTATGCTCACCACAAGTATAGCTACCATCTGTCACCATACAACACTTTTATAATACCATCAGCTGTATCTGAGAAGTACTTTCTTAAACTTTTAATTCTAGTTACTTACTTTTTATATTTTTCTAGTGCAAATTGTCTTCAAATTAAATGGTGGGACATTCTGTGAAGTAAAGGACATTGTACTTTTCAGCTAAGATTATGAATTTCACAGTGTGATGGGGAGAAACAATTCTCGATATTTTAATTTTGTTTTAACACAATTATATGCTATTTTCTACTTATAATTTAGTCATAAAGATTATTTTTTATGCATTCAATTATATTCTGTCTTTTAAGGTAATACATACAGCATCCACAGAACCATGACAGTGAGAATGAAATTAAATTTGTTTTTTTATTTGTAAAATATCCATTTAAGTCATTTTCCTTGCTTGACAAGCACCTGTTCAAGGAAAGAACAGCTCCAAACTAAAATAGAACACGTTGAAAAAGATATATCCACTTGTGTGTGAAATCCTAACATCCTTATTTTAGTTTTTAAATAGTAACATTATGCCTTTCTTCCATTTTTCTTATATCAAAAACCAAGTTTCTCAATTGAAAATAATGTCTTTCAGATATAGTGGCACTTATTTTTAATACAGGATTTCATCTCCTTCAAGATGTAATTAAGTGACATTCAACCAAATACTCATTCTGCTGGATTCTCATTTTAAGAGTACAGTATAAACTTACTGTACTTTTGATCTGTGGCCCTTGCTTTGGAAACCCAAAATAAAAATGGCCTATAATAAGTTCATCTGATATTTTAGAAAACAAACTCCATGCTCCTTAGTGAGTTCAAAGTACACTTAACTTCTATAAAATATTGTTTAAGGGAAATGTCTTTATAGTATTTCTTTAAACAATTCATTCTCAGATATAAGGATATTTTTAGCCAGATAATCTCCTTGGTGAACATAATAGGTTCACCAACAAATTAACCGAAATTCAACATCTTTAGGATTCATTGAATAAAGGAAAACCTGAATTTGAGGCAGAGTGAGTGGCTTCATGTTCATAATCTTATGTTCTGACTAATCAATGCTCATCAATTAAAGAAAAAGAAGAGAAAAACTTGAAGATGGGCAGACAGTAGTTAAAATCCATATAAAATACACAAGAGAACCAGGTTGAGTCACTGTCCTTCAAATGTTTATATCTAGATGTCCAAGAAAGTCAATTTTATGTTTTAAAAGTAGTTTTCTGTCTAAATATTTCTTTTGTTTATAATTAGCTATTTTTGGGACAAATTTTCATTTTCCCCTTTACTAATGAGACATCATACAAATAATTTTTGTATAAGATCCACTTCACTTTCTTTAACATAGCCTTTGGCATGAACATCATATAAAAATATGATGAAGATCAGGAGATACCATTTGTTTTACTTAGCATTACACTTCATTTGATTTAGAACCACGCATGATGAATATAAATGAGTTAAAGAGAGATTTTTGAGTAATATTTTCAGGAGGATAAATCTTCAAAAAGTAACATGCTGGGGATATTAGAAACCATGAGATAAAACCATTTTAAAAAGAGATTAAGAGTCTAAAAAGATAAATGATGGAGAAAAATGTTCTGCAAATTGGTTCTATCAAAGATGAAAAATGAATACAAATCCATTTGTTTAGAGCTTCTTGGAATTGCATCATTACTGGAGTGAAAACATAATACATGCCTCAATTTCCTTTATCTCCTTTTGTAAAAGTCAACATACAGGTAAATCCAAAATCCGAGAAAGGTTAGAGATGGAAAGCATGATTATAATGTGTCGTTATCTAGAAAAATATAAAAATAACTGGAAATTTAACTCCCATTGTTTTCTATCATATGAATATCTATAATTTATTAGCAAGATTCCCTAATGGAAAAATAAATTAATTCAATTGATCGTTACATTTATTACAAGGAGTTTAATAAAAACTTTGAAAAGTAATAATAGCAAAATTTTCTTAAATATTTATACTAGATTATACAAGCCTCTGATTTGTATATTTATTACTGATAAGCTATCTGATGAGAAAGTAAAGCTTCCAAACAGTAATATTAACAATTTACATGGTAGAATTTTAAGTTTAGTTCTTTAATTTAGTTATTTCATCTATAATAGTATAAATATATAATATTAAAACAAATATGTATTGATTTCACTCAGTGCCAGAAACTATCTACAGCTGACCTATTTATTTTATGATGAAAAAAATAGTGATGGTTTCTTTATTACACTATTTTAATTAGAGATCATCAGAAGTTCATAAACTGATATATTTATCTGAAGTTTTAATATTTTTCCTCTGCATTCTGTTAACAGAACATGCTGTTGTTAGCTATATTATAT
>NW_027530973.1:713987-727183 GCF_008692635.1 Crocuta crocuta | reverse complement strand
TGTGGAGATTTCTTGAGAGTCATGCTCTCTCTCTCTCAAAAATAATAATAATAATAATAATAATAATAAAGAATAAATCATTAGACACTAAATGGATAAATTTTTATTAAGGATTGATTGAATTAATGGGTTTGAATAATTTTATGCCTATATTACTACCAGTAAGTCAAATTTTGCCTGTTTTCTCATTTTAAAAATCATTCTAATTTTCAAGCATCTATTAGTCAATATAAAGACCAAAATAAAAAGTAATAAAGACAAAAAAATAAAAGACAAAAAAATAAGCAAAGATAAAGGATCTACCCAAAGTAAAGTTAATAAGATCAATAAATCAAAAGGAATTAGAGAAAATGAAGCCAGATTAGGAAGCAGATTAAAAAGATATTTAAGAAGGACAGAGCATGGACTGAAATCTCAACAATTAATAGGGTATGGAAGAAGGGAGGACATTTGAAATTTGAAGACGTCTTAAATAACAGTCAAATTGAAAAGGAAGAGATAAATTTGAGAAATCATCAAAAAATGATTTGATGAGATTGACTCTAAGTAGCAAGTGAAGGAAAAAGAATGAGAAGGCAATTGAGTCAAAGGTTATTACTTGGAAGAAAGAAAATTGTATGGCCATTAGCAGAACTGTAAAAGCAGAGAATGATTTTATGAGAAGAAACCATTAGATGAATTTCATTGTTGTGCAACAAATAGATTCTCAACAATATACCAAAGATGATTGATTAGAAATCATTGCCTTGATTAGAGTAAGAAGCTTAAGAGTGATAGTCATTCTTAAGGGGTGCTGATTGAAGCAAAAGAAGGCTAATTTTCATAAGACAGAGGAGTAAATGATTACGTCCTGGGTCTCAGAAATCTGTCCATTCAATTGGAAGAACAAAGGAAGACAAAGAAAAAGCCCAGGTAGTATTATTGGGCAGAAGGGAAAAGAGAAACTTAGTAACCTGACTGTTAAGCTATATCAGGGTAGAGAAGTACATATTAGGAAGACAGAGAAGGGTTACAGTTAAAACAAAATATTCTCTCCCTTTCATTCTACCCCTTCAACTCCCCAAATAAAAAAATAATATAAAAATAAAAAATGAAAAAATCTTTAAAGGCACCTGGGTGTCTTAGTTGGTTAAGTGTCTGACTCTTGGTTTCAGCTGAGGTCATGATCTCACAGTCTGTGAGTTCAGGGCCAGCACTGAGCTTGCTGTTGTCAGTGAAAAGCCTGCTTCAGAACCTCGCTCCCCGTCTCATACTCTCTCTCTCAAACATAAATAAGCATTTAAATAAAAATAAAAAAGAAATGAACTTCAAAAAACAGGACATTAAGCTTAGGCTCCATCAACCAAATCCAAGGATATTCTAATCCCTATCTTGTCTCCAATCTTCATGTTCCATTAAATGTATTGATTTTGTTTTGAAATGGTCCGAATTTTCCTCTTGTGTGCAACTTTTCCTCTTGCATAATGGTGCTTGGCTCACCCTGGTGCTCCAAATCCAAAGTGTTGATTTCTGAAAGCCGAGGCTGAGTCTATCCCTCTCTCAGGCAAAAGTGGAGTAGTTTATACCATTGGTTCTATATTCCTTGTGTAATATTTTTTCTCACTTTTTAGTACAAGGTAGCTAAAATTGTGTTGCTGAATGGGAGATAATTTTCTCCTGCAACTGTATTTTACTTTACAATTTGATCTCTTAGAAGTGTATTTTGCACGCAAGCCTTGCCTTTTCTCTTTTGCCTTTTAACTGCTTGATTCTGTAAGTATCGTATGAAGAAAATACAGCTCTTTAACTTGACTCTTAATTTGTTACATGTGCTTCTAGGAATCTTTCCTTCACTCATGTAAGGACTAGGGAATCATTTGAAGAACATCTAGTGTATAAAATTCAATGTAACTTCAATATTTGGACCTCATCTGTGTAAACTATCATCTTGCAATTTCTTTCCCAGCCTTGGAACTAGCTACAAGTGTTACTTGTTCTCCAAGGGTTTCATGGATTAACTGGAGTCACTATCTTCCTGGTAGTATAAAGAAGGATGTTTTCTAAAGGTTTTGAGGGAAGATATTTATGACACTGTTGTCAGAATAATTCATTTGCTCGATAAAGAAGTCATATGTAAGAAGGGTGAAAATTTTGATAAGGAAATAGAGCTTACAGTTTAGGTGTTTCAATAAAATACTAAAAGGATAGGTACATAAACAAAGTCCAGTGGCTGTTGTCAGGTGTTTACAGTTGCAAATTTTTTAAAAAAGATTATGATTTTTCTAGCAAATAACTAAAAGAATAAAATGATCACATAGGGATATTTTATGGACCTGGGTGGGTCATAGGGAAATACTAATACCATGGAAAAAAAATCATCTAAATATTTTCTCCAGTTCTCTCACCTACCTCTCTACTGAGACTACTTATTTATTTAATGTTTGTTTATTTTTGAGAGACAGAGAGAGACAAAGCATGAATGGGGGAGGGGCAGAGAGAGAGGGAGACACAGAATCTGAAGGAGGCTCCAGACTCTGAGCTGGCAGCACAGAGCCCGACACAGGGCTCAAACTCACAAGTGGTGAGATCAGACCTGAGCCAAAGTCAGGCACTTAACCAAATGAGACACCCAGGTGCCGCCTCTATTGAGACTTTGAAGACAAATAAGAATTAGCTTTTTTCTGATGAAAATGCTCACATTTATTATAAGTCAGTGTTCTGAGCACCATCCTATCTGAACTCATTTAATGCCCAGAATAAACTGATAATATATTATTAACATAGCATAGAAGATGGGAAATATATTTGTCCACATACACCAACTAGTAAGTGGCAAAAGAGTAACTACAATACCAGTCTAATTCCAGCACCCATGTTACAAACTGTGTTCTAAAAATTGAAATGGAGAGCTTTAAGAACTTAAAAAAGAGGACACATTTTCTGTAAGACAGTATCTTTAGGAAACTAGGATTTATTGTGGACATTGAACTACGATCAAATTAATCTTCAAATACTATTAGAAGTAAAAAGCAGATAATCTTTAATACAATCATGGAAATGAAAGCGAGGGTTAATAAGAGAGCATCAGAACATTCATTTAACATTTCATTTTTAATATCCATTATAGTAAAATCTTATCCTTTACACTGGAAATACAGTAGTAAAAAGGAAAGCTCTCCTCATCCACAGGATTTATATCTAAATGGAGAAGTCAGATACAAATAAATACAATATTAATCAAAACACTAATTATGGAAAATGGTTAAGTGTTGGAACAGCAACACAGCAGCGTGCTCTGATGTTGATAAGTGGAGGGAGAACAGTACCTTAGATAAATAATTACAGAGGATGGAAGTTGGGTTTGAATTGCAGAATCTGGAATATAGAATTGGAAAGATAGAACGGAGGTGACAGAAGGCCACATGGGGCAGAGCTCCTGATACAGACAGATGGGTAGACTCATCTGTTGCTCCCAACATGATAAGGTTGAGAACCTGAATAGGAAGTTCTAGCCCTTCTGTGCAGGAATGTCTCCTGCCCATTCTCTTCCCTCCTGCAGGCAAAGGCCCAGGCCTGGGTCAGTATTTCCCTCACCCTGCCTTCCTTTTCTCTCTTCATATTCTACTTATTCTACTGGACCACCAGGTGTATGGAGTGGGGTCAGTGACTTTGGGGGTCTGTCCAGTGGCCACTACACCTCATGGACCCCTGGGTAGCTGGAATCCGCTTATCTTTTAGGAAAACATGTGCCAAAATTGCTGATAGAACCAATTAAATAGTTATCATAAACAAATCACAAATGTTTACCTGAAAAAGACCTAATTTGAGGATGATCCAGGACACAATTACTTTGAATAAGATAGGACATTGAGCCACTGATTGGGAATCTGGTGACAGATGAATATAAGGAATGCTGAAATAGATATAGCAGTCACTGACTCAGTTATATCCAGAGATCAATAAAAGAAGTGTCTAGTAAAAATGATTTTACTAGATTATTTATGGTCATTATTATTATTATGGTAATTATCATTATTGACCATTATATGGACCATTATTATGGTCATTATAATTATTAATGGTCAGGGTTAACAGTATCTAACTTATAAGTTTCAAGAGCTGAAAGTCATATGTGAACTTCACTGAAGTACAAACTGGAATGGCATTTTGTAAAAAGTAATAGGTTAGTTAAACACAACAAAGTGAAAACCCAATCAACATCTGTAGGAAGTGAATAATGCTTTGGAGATGCAAGGTTTGGTAGGAGAAAGAAGGTAGCAAAATGATCTTTTTCTGGCAATGTATTTCTTAGTGTATTTTATATATCATAATGAGTTTGGGGAGTTATACTGCTGAAAACATTGAAACATTATTTATATTCATCAACAGAAATAACTAGAAATGTTAGATAACTTCAGTTCAAAGTTTGGAGGACTTCAAGTGCTCATTTCACTGTTGGATATCACTCACCCCAAATGACAGTAAACAGCGTTTCATTCTAGCATGGGATTATGCTATGATCAACACTGAAATTAATCAAACTCCCTTGATTATCAAAATTATATATTATCATCCTGATTGCAATCACCTATCAAAGAATCACTTTGCACAGTAATTTGTATAAAACCTAATCAGTGGCAATGAACCCAAGCCTGGAGGTAGTTTACCTAAAAAAGAGCTAGTTTATAATTTCCCATTACTCTTAATCTCCCTCTCCCAAAAAGAAAGAAGAAAGAAAGAAAGGAAGGAAGGAAGGAAGGAAGGAAAGAAAGAAAGAAAGAAAGAAAGAAAGAAAGAAAGAAAGAAAGAAAGAAAGAAAGAAAGAAAGAAAGAAAGAAAAAGAAAGAAAGGAAGGAAGAAGGAAAGGAAGGAAGGAAGGAAGGGAAGGAAGGAAGGAAGGGAGGGAAGAAGGAAGCAAGCAAACTCAGGAGAATAGACAGGAATAACTTACTTCAAGATTTCTAACTGTGCTTTACCCCACAATGCCATCCATATAAATAAATACTTTACCAAACCAAATAGATGGTAATTGTACTGAACAACCTATGCTTATTCAATTAATCACCTGAAGATATTGTCTCTTTCAACTGTTAATTTTACAAGAACAAAGTTGTTTTTATTATGATTTTTGAGTCGTTCTAATTTTACACTGTTCATATCTCATTAAAATTGGTTAAACAAAATAAATAATATTAATTTAAATAGTTGAAATTAAGAGGTCCCTTTCAGCTTAAAGATTTCATTACAGCATAGTCCAAGACAGCTAAAATCTTCGTAATGTCGATCACATAGAGTCGTTTGTTAAGGATATCATATAGCTTTGTTTTGCTTAATTTGCTTTACCTATTCACCTGATTTAAATTAGTTTTTCTAAGAATCCATCTTATTTTAATAGAAGCAATATGGTACAGTGGAAGGTGCTCTTAGCCAGCTAGAAATAACTGAAATCAAGCTCATGCCCTGCAATCAACTAGCCCTAAAATCTTTTTCAAGTATATAATGCTATCCCTTTAGTCCTCAGCTTAGGCATAGACAAAATGAAATGCTATACTCCATAATCCCTAAAGAACCTTTTAGATCACAATATAAAAATGCAAAATAATGACTTCTCTTAATACCAACGCTGTTTAAAATCAAATCTATACATATATGTGTATACATATATATATAAAAGAATATATAAGAATATATTTCTTTAAGACCCTTCCACTTATACATCATCTCTGTTAACATTTTGACATTTTAATTTTTTTCCTTTCAAGGCTTTAATCTAGCATAGGCTATTGTCTCCCCCCGTTGCATGCATCCTTGCAGAAATTAGNAAAATTGTTATGTTCTGCTCTAGCCTCTGTTTCTTTGGGACAATTGCTGCACTCCTCTTCATCGGGGAAATCACCAGTAATAGGCCAGTTTCCTGGTAATGGCAGAATGTTATCAGGGCAACACAAAAGCCTTCTAGGGGAGCAGCTGATGAAGACTGTTGCAGGGTGACTGGTCTCCCCAAGACAGACACTTTATCCTCTCAGCTTCTAAGACCTAGGAATTGATGGTGTTTGACCTGTAGAGATTACCTCCTCCAAATGGTGCTTCCCTTTATGAGTGTGTGTGTGTGGTGTGCATGTGTAGGGTAAGCCATGTGGAAAGATTTACCTGGTATTGTTTTTCCTCTCTACATAGATATAGAGCTATATCAAGAGAAAAAGAGAGAGATTGGTGGGGGGGAGAGAGAGGGAATAGGGGTGAGGCAGAGAGAGAGGGAGACAGAATCTGAAGCAGGCTCCAGTCTCTGAGCTGTCAGCACAGAGCCCGACTGATACAGGGCTTGAACCCACAAACCATGAGATCATGACCTGAACTGAAGTCAGGCAGTTAACCGACTGAACCACCCAGGCACCCCCAATAAGAGCTATATGTGTTTTATAAAAACTGTAAAGTATAATGCACTTTCTTCTTTCTGGGATGCTGACTTATGCAGACACAAAAGCCAATAAGTGAAGGTTATTCACTTATTTTGTATTTATTAGGTATCTGCTATAGACCAGTCAATAAGTTAGATATATGCAAATAAAAGAAAATAAGGAATTTCCAACCTAGAAGAATGGTCAGTAGCTAGGCAGTATAAATGCAATACAATGTGTTCTTCTATAGTGGAGATAAGCAAAATTACTTATAAAATCCATAAAATAAAACAATTAACTCTGTGTAAGTAAGTCAGAAAAGATTCACTGAAAAGAGAACATAATATGATTGGAGAGCCTGAATGGGGGGTTGTTTTGGGCAAAGAGAGCAATATTATCAAAGCCATGAAAACAGAAAAAGAATGGTATATATGTCACCTAAGTCACTGATGGCACGTTACCTATTGCCAGCACAAGAGAGCAACAGGAGGCAAATAGCTAAAATGAAGCTGCAGATATATAGAAAAATATGCAGAATTTGTTTTCAAGGCCTTCAGGTGTGATACTAAGGAGTATGATCTGATCTTATAAGAAGATGTATACATCTAAATCTTTAGGTAAAATTTCTAAATATGCATGATTACATTTGTCTTTTAGAGAAATTTTCTTGGATGGAGAGATAAAACAGGGAGAATGTTGGATAATATTTAAAAATGGGGAGTTACAATGATCTAGTCAAGAGATAAAGAGATATCAGATGATATAAATCATGCACAAAATAAGATGGGTATAAATGCATGCATGATGAGACGTAGGACATGAAGAGAAGAGTGTGGGCTGAACATGGACCTCCTTTATCTAACACAACGTTTGACACGGAATAGACTGTCATTTTATGTTGTAGAAAAAATGAGCTGGGATTTCCAAATGGAAGAAAACTTTTCTAGCACTTCTTCCCCATTCTCCCACCTCCCCATCCTTTGCCACCCTAAATATAAAATATTTGTCTACTCTTCTTCAGTTCTCATTGCCTATTTACTTACTAGTCTGTCTCTCTTTCTTGCTTTTACTACCCCAAGGTTTTGCTCTCAACTCTGTGCAGTACCTATAGGTCATAATTACAGGCTAGTCTCTGTAGAGAACACTTGAGAAACATTCCTTGGGAATTAGAGAACGTGCTTAATGTAAACTTTCCACATGGACAGGATAAGGGCAAGGATCAGAGTCAATTTCCTCTGTCGCACTGGGGAAAGATATTCAGTGATTTTATACACAAAACTACCCACCATATGTATTTCTACTTGTTGAGATTGTATCTTGAAGGTTGATATATTAATCGTAAAGTATTCAATAGATTTTTATAGCTGTGGATAGCTAGCACGATGGTAATGTTGATTTCAAAGCAGTTCATCAAATTGGTATAGTTAGGGGAGAAAGAATGACATTGAAGTAATGCATTTAGTAAGCAAGGGAAATGATTAGACCTAACAGCAAAATTTTAAAAATGTAACACAATCAATGACTATCAAAAATATCATAAATCATGAGATCATTACACTGAAGACAAAAATTCTTATGTAGAATTTCAAAAACATCATTTAGATTTTATTGATTTAAATCAAATTATTTATGCTTCTGGGTTACTTTTTGAACACATTCAATACATATTTCAAACTGCATTCAAAAGTGATAAAAATAAAAGCAGAAAATAAGCCCAAGTTTTATGAATTCTTCTGTAAGGAAATATTTCTAACTTCCATTATATAACTTTCATGACTTCCCAGTTAACCTTTACCAAACTGTTATTATACGCCATTATTAGTTAATCAGGTAGAAAGACTGGATTTTATTCCTCTACATATTTTCAATAAATTCCTACATGTCTCCAAAAACAATATTTTCTTGATTTTTCACGTAATCTTGACACATCCCTGAACTTATGCAGGTTACCATTTTCCAAGTCATAAAACAAAGACATCAAAACACTAACAGCAACCTAAAAAGTGAAACATGAAATGTAGTTTGGTCTGTCACAGTTCTCTGATTGACAGAACATCTTTGGATTGACTGAATATATTTAGAATATCTTTAGAAGGAGTGTTCTCTAACTGAAAGCAGGACACCTTGATAAAAAATGTAAGAATGCAAAAAATAAGTCAAGGTTAATCTACGTATTTTTTAATAGTAAAACTGTTATTCACCAACCCTTACCATGTGTCCTGAATTTGAAAGGAGATAAGGTAAGGAAAGTAAAACACATAGTCTATGTCCTCTTAGAGATTGCTATAGAAAAAAAACAAAGAAACTCCAAATTTGGTATGTGTGGAGTGCTGATCCCCTTACACATACTGATACTCCAACATCCTCACCTGTGAAATGGAAATAACTCTTATTTACCTGTTTTATAAAATGAGAACAGTCAAGGCAGATGTTCTTCCAAATTGTAATGAGGCATACAAATGAAATTTATAATCATAAACTTTACATTTACTCCTACAGAGCTTAGGAAAACTTTAAGTAAACCTTTCAAGGAGACTTTCTTACATTCGTACCCAAAACTGTCCATTCCGAGGTCCTATTTTTAGAGTTTACATATACAATGAGCTCAAACAGCTCTAACAACCTCCTTGAAAGTGCTTGTTGCCCAATTGAAAAAAAAATGTTTTCAACTTTCTCAGCCCCAACACAGATGTTTCATCACTTTCCCTGACCCTCCCTGCTGACTTTTACTATAATTATAGAATGTTTCTTTGGTGCTGATAAGATATTTTATTTATTTTCCTAATTTTCAAGAGCATATTTTGAAACCTTATACAATTTCTATAGTTCAGCACATTTTCAGAAATGCATAAGAAGTTGCTTGCTTATTTCAACCTCCCTGATTTCCATGGTCATCTCAAAGTGTGTTTTATGTCATTGAGGGGAATCCTTTCTGCCTTCCCGTCCTCCTCCTTTTCTCCTCTGAGAAAAAACTAAATCACTGAGAAACTGTAAATACTTCAGTGTGTCCCCATCCTGTGAAAAGGGTGTGTTTCCCTCTAGGAATTAGTGAATGAATACAATATTTTCCCATTGTTCTCCTTTCTCCCAGTCAGGAAGAAAATCAAAACAAGCCTCTTGGGTTTTGTTACAGTTTTCTAGCTTCCCACCCAATGAACTCATTAATGATAAGTAACTTCTGCTGGACTCACAGGTGAACTAAGAGGATAGTTACTGGCGTTTGCTATTCTTTAGGCAACTATTTCCATAATTACAGAGATATATGAACTGCGTGCTACCTTGAAAAGACAAGGTTATGGAGAATTGAAACCTACTAAATATTTAAGCAGCCGGTGCCACTGAAGCTACCAAACCCTAAATTCTGATTTTTCGAGCAAAGCACTGTTCAAACTATGCAACAAAGGACAATCAAAAAAGTACCCTATCTTGGGGGCTTGGGTGGCTTCAGCTCAGGTCATGACCTCAGAGTTCACAAGTTTGAACCCTGTGTCAGGCTCTGTGTTGACAGCTCAGAGCCTGGAACCTGCTTAAGATTCTGTGTCTCCCTGTCTCTCTGCCCTTTCCCTGCTCATGCTCTGTCTCTCTCTGCCTCTCAAAAATAAATTTTAGAAAAACATTAAAAAATTAAAACAGTACCCTATCTTTAATGGACCAAAAAATGGTCCACCAACACCTGAGGACCACATATGCCTCTCCAGCTGTGTTTGACAACATCTGAATTACTCTATATTCTGTTCTACAATAAGAATCCTCTCATAACACACTTAGAAGTTGTAATAATGATAAAATGTTATAAATTTTATGTATGCATTTTTTTCAATTTCTCTACTTGTCATGCATGCACTAGCAATATATACTTCACAAATGGGGTTCAGGGCAGTCCGCCCCAGAATGTGCCACTTTGGCGCGTGGGTTCTTTCTAGCTGAAGATGATGAAGGCCCAACAGATTTAGGAAGAGCTTTGTTTTACCTCCCCCTTAACTGCATAAAAGAATGTAGATGCTGAGATTGTACCAGCAAGAGAGCTACTGGCAAGGATAGCCTTTTGTTGCTGTTGTTTTTTGCTTTTGTTATTGTTTTGTTTTTAATATAAGAAAGACTTCTTCTCACAGCAAGGCTAACATTTCACCAAACATTTGCTCCTCCTTGAATTGTCTTCCTTCCCTTTGAAGCCCAAGAACACCATACTTTTCTCCTTAGCTCAGGGTGGCGAGTAAGCCTCAATTTGCGTGTCAGGGAACCTCATATCTTTGGGATTCCTTTATGCATGAAATTATAGGTTTTTTTTTTCTCCTGTTAACCTGCTGTATGTCAATTTCATTATTAGGCCAGCCAAAGAACCTGGAGGAAAAGAAGGGAAAAGCTTTCCTCCCCTCTGTCACAAAAAGGTGCCATGCTAAGGATCATAATTTGAATAGAAGGGTTAAAGAGGAGCAATTAGAAATATTCCTTGAGAGTAGTAAAAAGCAGTTTCATTTCCATTGGATTAAGAGTGTATGCATAAACAGCCAAGAGAGGAATTTTTTCGTGTTGCGATAGCAAATGCCAAATGCTGCTGCCATTTTCCAGGTTTCATTTTGTTCCATACAAACTAAAAGTGTTAAGTTTTCCAGGTGATTGAAATAAACTGTCATAACAGTTTACTTAGCAACACAGAGTAATCTCTGCAAAAAGCTTATGACAAAGGGTCATGAAGGGAAAAGTCATGGAGGGTTATGGACTCTCCTGTGTTACTCAATAGTCTTTTATCATCACCTAACCTCACTGGACTGCACTTCCTCATTTGTAAAGTAAGCTGATAAGTCACACTGTCTGTTTAGCAAGTCCCTTTCATATCTAAAATTATAGACATCACTCTCGTTAGAAGGAATAGTCACCCAAGCTTCAATTATAAGAAAGATCCCATTTCAAAATAAATGAATCGCAATTTGTACATTCTTAACTGAAATTTTCCCAGAATAACCTACCATTAATGGGAGCATTACTAAAGGCATTGATATAAAGTAGAATATACTGTCCATTCTTGTAACCATTTACTAGAACCTTTAGTTTCTTGATTAGGATTGTGAGTCATATATGAGTTGCTTAAATTCAAATAGACGGGATGCAACATTCTTCAAAAGTTAGAAATTTTCTCTTAATATGTTTAAGTCTTGATCTGATTTCATGTTTCAGTAGGTAATTATAGTACCATAAATGAGACTGTGGAACCAGTAAGCTTCTTTTATTCTAATGGCTTGCATGAGTAGGGATCAGTTCTGTGCCTTTATAAAGAAAGACTAAATAAGATGGAGAGAAATCCAGCTAGAAAATAACTCTGAGAAGAATTTGAAGGATGAAGATACTAATATAAATTGCTGTCAAAACAAGGAGAGAAAATAAAGACTTCCTGTGAACACTGAAGCCATTAGGGACTCTGAGGCATTTTATGTTGAGCCAAGAGCAAGTGAAGGAGAAAATACTTTGGAAGAGCTTTTGGAAATTGTCCAAAAAGAATCGGAAGAGAATTTTGTGCCTGTCCACAAAAGTGATCAAATTGAAAAACAGAGATGGAAAAATTTAATGAGAGTGTGGAAAGATTATTTCCCAAGCATTTTGTTGGCATAAAAGAATATGTCCAACAGAGTCATAATGATCTAAAGAATACACTTCAAACTGAGTTTCAACCCAAGAATAGATCCATGCAGTTCTATAAATAGATGGTTCTAAACACTCTAAAGGGATGAGATATAAAATGCCTTATATGTTTCCTGAACAGCACGATAATCTGCAATCTCATCTACTCCCATTGTGTATTTTTCCATTGGGCTGCATAACAGTTAAAGCTGGTAGACAGTTCCAGTACAGCAGCCTATTAATGAGTGAATGTGGTTTTATAGTACCAACGATTTGGACCAACAGCCTCTCTCAGAGAGGTCTACAGAAATAGTGGTTCAGTTTGCTTACTGAAAAACTGTTAAATCTATTATGGACTATGTGAATCATCTAATTAATCCTTAGAATTTCTCAGATAAAAAAATACTGTCAAAGAGTTCTCTGAATAAACCATTTAGATGTTATAATTGAATTTCCAACAAAACACATTATTGTATGAGATTGCAAAATGATATATACCTATTAAAATGGCATATACAAACATGCTTCTTACTAATTTAGATACATACTTTGTATGACTTATTTCAATGAATTGCAACTTCCAGGATAAAAATAGGCTTATAAGTCACTCACTGATTTAAGCACAAGGGAGTTTATTAAATCTATTCCTTTTTTCACTATTGATATGTCGACTTTCCATTTTTCCCTTTGCCCTTTTTCTTTATCCAATTTATTGTACTTAAAAGTACTAGAAAAACCTTCCTTGAACTATATTTTCATGTTGGAATTTACCTATTGAAGACCTAAAGTAGATTAAAATTTAGAGTTATGTGAAATCCAAGTTCAAATTTAATTTACTATATAAATATATATAAACATGTTATACATGCTTAGACCTACTCATGTGCTCCCTTGTTATTTTGTAAGTGAAGGGTCCCACACTCAAAGATTACAATTTTTTCAGCCCTGACAATGCTATCATTTTAGTGAAGCTTGAGATATTACATTTCTTATTTGAATACTGCTTTTGAGACCAATTAAGGTGGTGATAGCAGCAGCAAATCCTAATCATTCCTTTTGACTTAACCACTTCTTTTTCATTGGGAGTTCACTGGAGAAACAATTACCTCACATATTCATATTGACAAATATGTAAATAGCCGTTATGAAGGACAGTTCTCCCAAATCTGTAGAAATTCTAAAACTGAGTCACACAAATAGATT
>NW_027530973.1:590199-713969 GCF_008692635.1 Crocuta crocuta | reverse complement strand
AAATCTACATTATATATATATATATATATATATATATATATAAAATATGTATGCATATATGTACACATATATATAATGTGTACATTTATTTTGTACATAAAGTTTTCTTAATGATATATGATATATATATATTATATATCATATATCATTAGGAGAATTTGCATTGGTTGGGAACTCTTACAGCGATCCTCAATGACCCCTGCTTCCTGGTGTTTTATGTACATTTGTAATACCCTTTCCTTGTCTGCACTTACTTAGTCATATCTGATAAATAGACAAGGGAAGAAGTGATTGGATGCGTCTGCTGATATTCAGTTATAAAAAGATAATAGCTTTCTTCTTGAACACTTTGTCTCTCTTTGATTGTTCTGGGAAAGCTAGCTGTCATGTCACGAGGCAGCCCTGTGTAGAGGTCCACATGAATGAACTTGGAAGCAGATCTTTTGAAGACTGCCAATAGCCTAACGGGAAAGTTGGAGACAGCTCCTTCAGCCCTAGTTGTGTTTTAAGGTGACTGTACCACAGCCAATAGCTTGATTGCAACCATAGCAGAAAGCTTAAGTCACACACACTCAGAAACTTGCACCAAGACACTGAACCACAAAAACTATGAGTTTATAAATATTTGTTATCTTAAGCCACTAAATATGAGAGTAATTTGTTACACAGAAATAGATAACTAATACAGATTTTGGTTCCAGGAGACAGATATCATTATAATAAATATCTTAAAAAGTAAGAATAATAAATATCTTAAAAAGTAGGAATAACTTTGGAACCAGGAAGTAGAAAGATGTGAAAAGGATTGCAGTTAACTTGTGAGGCAAGGCTAAAATTTCATTAAGCAGATTTATAGTAGAAATGTGCACTTTAAGGATGCTGAATGTAAAGGCTCAAAAGCAAAGAATAGGTGATTGTTATATAAAGACAAAATGTAGCAACAATATGGCCTGCACTTATGTGGAGAGTAGAGAGTATGCCCAAAGGGGGTGATTTAACTAAGGAGACTTCTAAGCAAAGTATTGAAGGTGCCACACTGTTTCTTTTAGCTGCTATAGTAAAAGGCAAGAAAAAAATAGATAAATGGAAATAAGAACTGTTAAACAAGAAGGAGCCAAGATTTGATGGTTTTATAAATCCTCAACCTTTCCAGATGGCCAGGGATACTAAAATTAAGAAATAGCTTTTAAGCAGACATAAAATTCACTCCACTGCCAGGAAAACTTGGTCAAAAGATGAATCCAAGAGTATTACTGTAAATGTTTTATAATACTTCCCAGAGATCAAAGGTCATGTCTCTGTATATTCAGTCACACAAAAGGCCGTTTAAAAAGATTAAAGGTGTACCTCCAGGATCCTCTTGTCAAACAATTGAGAAGTAGGAAGCTTAAGTACTCTTAGGGACTCTCCCAGGATGATCCTCAAATAAATAAGTGCTTTTCTCCCAGGGATTTATGCGTATGACTTTGTCTAATGCAGACACATTACCTGCTTTAACTAATGAGCATAGAGGTGATACTGACTGAGAAGAGACCTTTTGACCCCACAATACCACTGGTAGAATTGAGGCTATGAAAATTGCTGAGCTGCAAACATGTGTTACTTTGTATGAAAAAAGAAAAGCTAATTCTGAGGTAAAAGGCGAGACCAAGGAAGGGAAAGCAAAGAGCCATGAGGTATTAATCTCAATCATTAATAATTAATCAAGAACATTCCCATGATTGCCAAACTGGATTTCAGAACTGCTATGGACCAATGACCCCACTTTATCTCACTATTAACATGTTCTTTTTATTAACATGTTCTTTTTATTTTCTGTATTCTGATACCTTGGTTTTACTGAGTCTAGAGGATTGCCTCCTCAGAGTTAGCCATTTCCTAGAGATATTAAACATCTTGCCCCTGAATGAACCTTTCAAATGCAAGGCAACAAATCCTGAATTCACCAAACACTTTGATTATAGGGCTCTTACACCCTGGGCTGCTATCCCTTGGAGCTAATCATCCCAGGGTCAGCTACTATACATCTAGGGAAAGCCCAAACAACTCAGAACCTGCTAAAATTCTTCAAATAAGCCACTGAGCCTACATACCCTACCTCACCTCTTTTTTTCCCCACAGAAACCACTATAAAGGCTTTAGCCCACCAATTTCTTTGTCCTGTCTGCCCCTTGACTGACTCCAGTGCTTCCTGGTAAGGTGTGCTGTGCTGTCTTGTTTCTAGGGAACTGTGAGTATAAACTTTTTTCTTCAAGACACTCATTTCCATGTCTGAGTATCTTACCCTACTTGATCAAAGTAAGTCTTGGGTATCCCTAAAACAGTTCTTTGTTACCTCTTTTGAACAGAAGTATCCACTTTGGTTTTCCTATGCTATCTGGCCCTTGGAGATTAGGTGTTTATGAAGTAAATAATTATGTATTTATTATCCCAGATCTACAATTAACGTGAGGTCACATATGAGGAGCTGTACTTAAAGAACCATACCTAAGGAGTCTCATCCACACCTATACCTGATTTGGAAGACAACATTGTAGGTTTTGAACTGTAATACTATGAGACTTTGGGAACTTAGGAGGAGGTGAATGTATGTTCCATGTGGTCTGGACATGAATTATTGGAGGTGAGAGGGCACACTGCAGTTTATAATTAATCTTCAGTGATCTCCACTTCCTTGTACTTATGTGCATATGTAATTCCCTCCTCTTGAACATAGGCTGGACTTGCTTCTACTTTGTAGAATATGGGAGATGTGATAGTATGCCACTTCTGAGGCTGGGCTAAAAAAAGACTGCGATGTCCTTGTTGGGCACTCTAATCTCGCTATTCCTAGATGACTAGCTCTGCAGGAAATGAGCTGCCATGTTGTGAGATAGCCTATGGAAACAGGAAGTTAATGAGTTTGGAAGCAGATCTTTTGATGTTTGCCAACAAACATGTGAAGGAGCGTGGAAGCATATTTTTTTAATCACCAGTTAAGCCTTGAGATGACTAATGTCCCAGCCAACAAAGTGACCATAACTTAATGAGAGAATTAAGTAAGAAACACTCAATAAGGAGCAACTGGATTCCAAACCCACAGAAACTGTGAGATAATAAAAGCTTATTGTTTTAAGCCATTAAATGTTGGGGTATTACTTTTTCATGGGGCCATAGATAACAAGTACACATTTCTACTTTGACTTCTTTTCCTGGTTTTGTGCAAAAGTACAATCTGAAAAATGTGTTTAGGAGATAATAGGGAGTGCTGAGAAAAATTTTAACGAGGACTAAGTAATTTACTTATAGGTAACTGAATTAGGAGTTGCATTCCACAAATTTTCTTTTGGATTACAAATAACATATCCTTCAATTAAGTTCTCTGTAACAGAAAACTTTATTTCTTTCATAAATTTTAAATATACAACTGAGAATTTGAAAAACCTTAGAACAATTTAGTTTTAGTAAGACAACTAAAAATTTCTGATTTAAGTCTATTTTGATTTATAATGAAACATAGCTTTAACCTTCTTTTGTACACATTGGTAGAATTCTTTTGTTTTTGTATGCTATAGAAGTTCCATGAGGAAAGGGGACTATGACTGTCTTGTCCTCCAGCTCAGTCACTTTGTAGTATTGTTCAGCACATAAAGAGTAACAAATGTCTTGAATTACTTTCTGCACCTGTTATTATTATTGCTTATTAGTGAGACTAATTGATAAAGGAATGTGTAAGAAGACAGTTGATAAAATCCTGACCCTGATAACTTTTCCTCAATAATTTAGTAAGAATTCGTAGAGGTAGTTCATAATTTCAGATTAAAATCCCACCATGTGTTACCTATATAGAAATATACCTAAAACAAACAAAAATCCATCATTGATGACTTTATGAAATATTTTCAGGTTTATGGACCAAATGTTTTTTTTTAGGTAAATGTTATAACTCTTGTGCACAGACATGTATGTGGAACATCTTTTAAAATATTAAATCATATTGTATTAAGTATACCTATTACGCAAATATAAGAAAATAAACATTTCTTTTCTGAAGAAAAGTATATAGGTTGACTTAATATTCTTGTGGCTTTTCACATCATAAATAGATTTCAACAGAGAATAATCACATTATCTGCGGGGATTCACGTCAGAAGATTTAAAACTACCATTTTTCATGGCTGGCTACGCTACAGAAGGATTTCAAAGACAAGGGACAAAAGAGATCATTGAGAACTGAGTTTGCAGTGTATGCCTGAGAAATATTTTATTATCTCTTTCCTTCTCTCATGTTGAGAATGGAGGACTATTTATATATAATGTAGCACCTACCAAAGGTAGAAGTCTTGGCTCAAAGGCTTCTGCTCATTATGAAAGTTACATCCTAGATATTTCCTTCCCTATAAAACATGTTTTAAACATGTTTGTTAATCCATAACTCTCTCTTCTCTGCTAAGATAGCAAGTGTAGCTGACTTCATTATCTTTTTCTGTTCGAGGAACTTTATTTTGTTTTGTTCATTGGTCTGTCTCCTTTTCTAGATTATAAGTACCTGAGGGCAAGAATTGTGTTCAACAAAAGCATCGAGACTCCTGTCTAGATGACTGACTAGCACTCTGTGAAATGTTCACTGAACTTGTCCTTTGGGAAATACATTAAACACCAGAGGGCTTCTTCTCATCCAAAATATTAGAAGTTTGCTCCCGATGGTTCAGAGAGCACTGCTGTTTCCTGTAATCTGACAATTAACTCATTACATTGTTCTTGTGGTTTGATAAATTCACAATAGAAAATGTTTTAAAAGAAAATATTAAGTAAGATATTTATTTTACTACACTAAAGAGATGGGGTCCATATCTTGGCATTTGACTCCTTACAGGTTTGAGCCTCTTCTCTTTCTCTTATCATTCTGTCCCACATTTATGCAACCTGGTAAGAAAGACTCTAGCATTGGCAAGAGATGCAAATTACAAGTACCTGCCTGTGTGAGGATCATCAAAGCATCTCCACACCTAAACACAATAACAGCACCAGGCCAGTCACCTGCACCTACTGTTTTCAGTCAGTTTTGAAACATCTTTGGAAACTTGCCTTGTTCTCCCTAGAAACCCTCAACTATTTAAGTAATAAAACTTTTAATATTATCTTGGTATGTGTGTGATGTTATTAGGCTTGGCATCAAAACCAAATTTCAAGGGGGTTAGTTAAAAGAGAATCAAATTAATACTTTAGCTTTCTGATTGTGATTAGGTTAAAAATACTTTTAATTTTAAACTTAAAATCTGTGAAAGCAGTAATAAAATGTTTGACCACAGAAAAATTTAATGGAATCCCAACTTATGAGTGCAATTTGTGCCTCAGTATTAATTAAGAACATGAAGGTTATTGGCTCATGCATTTTAGCAAACTTAATGCTATGGTTCTAGTCATTAAGTCCTCCTTACACAACATTATTGAAATTACTGACTCCATCCAATCAGAAACCAAAATATTTTTTCTATTTTAGATTGGGCTAATATGTTCTGTTTCATGCCTATTTCTAAAACCTCTTAGGCAGTTTGCCTTCATCTCCAAAGGGACTTAATATATCTTCACCTGTCTACTTATAGGTGCTTCAGCAGGCTTGCTCAGTCTTTGCAGGCAAGAACTTAACTACATACAACTTTCTCCAGGAGCACAGGTGTGACATTACATTGGTGATATTCTCCTCTGAAAAGAAGGTGTCTTTATTCATCTGACACTGCTCATTCAGGACATAAGCTTACTGATGAGGAGCTCAAAAACAGGAATAAGCCCTTGTCCCACACATCATGCAAAACCCTTACAGTTAAATTCATGTTAATTACTTGATAAATTGAGGGCTGCTCCATCCTTGACACTGCCAGCAAACACCTATTGACTTTCTCAACACTCTCACTTTTCTAAAGAATCTTTCTGATTTACAGGGCAACATATTCCTCACTTATAAAATTTGAATAAAAAAGCCTATTTGCACTGTGGGACTCAGTCTGGTAACTGTGAGATCATGACTGAAGCCAAAATTAAGAGTTGGCCGCTCAACCAACTGAGCCACCTAGGCACCCCTAATGTGTTTTTTAAAATAAGAAACACAATAAGCTATTACCACATACCCATTAGAGTGGCTAAAATCCATAAAACTGAAAACACCAAATGCTGGCAAGGATGTGGAGCAGCAGGGACTCTTAATTCCTTGCCGGTGAGAATGCAAACTGGTGCAGCCACTTTGGAAGACAGCACATATTCTCTCTTTCTGTCTATCAGACACTACTGTATGATGGTACTCCTTTGGAGACAAAGGAGTTGAAAATTTATGTCCACACAAAAATCTGCACATGGGTATCTATTGATAGCAGCTTTATGCCTAATTGCTTAATTGGAAGCAACCAAGATGCCATTGTAGGTGAATGGATAAATAAACCATGGTGTATCCAAGAAAATAGAATATTTTTCATCACTAAAAAGAAATAAGCAATCAGGCCATGAAAAGACATGGAGTAACTTTAAATGATTACACTTAGTAATCTAAGTGAAAGAATATAATTGTAAAAGGCATTAAATTGGTAAGTCACATTTCTTAGCATGATAGAATGAATAAATTTAAATTTTATTTTTAAAAAGAAAATATTGGGGCACCCGGGTGCCTCAGTCAGATAAGCGACTGACTCTCGATTTCACTTCAGGTCATGATCCCCTGGTTAGTGAGTTTGAGCCCTATATTNCTTAAAAGTATTACATTTTGTATTTTTTAGAATAATTTCAAACCTACAAAAAGTTGCAAGAATAATAAAATAATTATTTGTCCTGAGGTACTTGAGTGTAAGTTGCTAACATGTCATATATATCATCAAGAATATCTCCTATGTAACTATATTGTACCATTGATATGAAGTAGAAACCAAAGTCATATCAGATAATTCACAGAATTATTTCAAATTTGCCCATTCTTTCAATAATCTCTGTTACAGCAAAACAATGTATTTAAAATGTGTCACATTTAGATGTCATATTCTTTTGATCTATTTCAATCTGGAGCACATTAATTGTTCCTGATTTTTAGTGCTTAAATTTTAAAATTATGGACTAGTTATTTTGTAAAACATCCATCAATTTTGTTTAATGTTTCTGCATGATGAAATTCAGGTTAGTATTTTATGTTGCCATGTGGCATATGATTTTGAATTGTCCCAAATTCCATTTTTTCCATATTAAATGTTGTTACTTCAATAGGAAACTTTTTTAATGTTTCTTCTTAGAAAAAGTACTTTTTTTCACTATTATAATTAATAAGTATTTTGTGGGAGGTCTTTTATGATTATGTAAATATCCAATATCTTATCAAACTTCTTTCCTCTTATTTTAGTATCTATTGATGGTACTTGGCTGAATTATTAGTTTGATAGCTGTCAAATTTTGATAATAAATCAATCATTGTTTTCACTTTTATTAGATGGCATTTTATCCTAAGGAAAAACTCTCTTCTCCATGTTTTATCATTTATTCATTTGTGTATTTTTCAGCATGGACACATGAATTCCTATTTTATTCAGTACTTTATAATCAGTTACTATTATTACTTAATAGTATCTTAGATTGCCTCCAGTTTGGCCAGTGAATAACTCTTCACCTATACCCATCATTCTGTCAGCATTTCCTTCCTCTCAGTCATGACACAGTTGCTCAAGGATCATCTTGTATACTTTCTACACCAGCCCTGTAATTTACTATGTCTTCAAAAAGTTTCATTACTTTCAGCAGAGAAACTAAAGTTAGAATTTGAGATCTGGGGGGATAGGTTTACTCACAGCTACTGAGGCGATGCTGTTCTAAGACTCTCTGAGTGAAAATGCATCACATACATGCATCTGAATTAATTTTAATGTCTATCTATTTATATTGCAAACTTTGAGCTACACTGATACTTTCTATTTCAATCTCTCATACAGGATTGATTCACTGTAGTTTTTTCCCTTCACATATTTGCAAATTCCTCCCATGAGGGCCAGAAAATCAGCTTCTATTAACCTTAGCATATTTACTTATTTAGTTAAGCCCCTATATGTGAACCATTTGCCATCTTTGTAATCTTCTGACCATGTACCATTCCCTTCACCACAGGTGAGCCCTCTATACCTGCTGAGTTCCAGAATCCCACACCCTTGCACACAACGACTCACTATGCTGGGTTGCAGCTGCCACTACAACCCACCCAAATATGTATGCCCCAGCCTTGACAGAACTGCAATTCTGTGCCAGCTAATTGCTACCGCTGTCCCCATTCACAGTACCCACCTCACCCCACCTCAGCTATGACACATATAACAAGCCACGCCCACCACTACTCCACACATGCATGGATGCCTTTCTAATCCTACTCTCCTTCCTAAGATTCCTCCCTTGCAATCTCTTTGGGCTTCAACCTTCTATGCAGAGTCCCTGTCTGCCCCCTTCCTTCCTCCCCCCTCATTTTGCTGGGGCTCTGACTCTTCACACCAGACTGTTGCTTCTTTGATGTCTCCTAAACTGAGATGTACCTACCTCACCCCATTTAAGTGTAATTTCTATTCACTTGAGCCCTCATCAGAGTTTGGGCTATCGTAATGAGTCAAGCTGAAATGTCTCTCTCTAGCCTTCACTTTCCTTCGTTTTGTAAAGTAGATATCCTTGAAATTTTATCTCTGGTAATTTTAACTCCTAAATCTCCTTTTAGGACATTCAAAACTTTATTATTAGGTTATATATTATATATATATAATATATATATTACATATGTGTGTATATATATAATATATATATTAAAACAGGAGGAAAAAGCTAACAGAAAAGGAAGTCTTTTAATATTATTTTGAAATTACATTTTAAAATATGTCAACTTCTCAGCTTATGTGTAGTCCCCAGGCATTGTTAATGCCCATGAATGCTAATTAACACTGAACTGCTTACTACGATGTTTTTCTTGCAGGCAGCCTCAAAATGTCCCATTATCGTGATTAAATATTTATTGAACTTGAAATGTGTCCTCAACACTGTACAGAAGGTACAGGAAAAGTTTCCACTTCAAAGACATTCTCATGCTCAGAAGTACAGCAAGGCAAGATTATGAACCCAAGATTTTTTTCTCAAATTCTACTATACTCTATCTGGTATTTATTTATGACCGTTCTTACTAAATAAATAAATAGCTATAAATTTAAAACAGTGTCTATTGGAAAAATCTCTCTTGAGAGAAACTTGACAGTGTCTACCAATTACATAAAATCTGCTTATACCCTTTGATCTTTATAGAAATCTACTTTAAAGGAAGTGGAGGAAGATGGAGGAAGCGGCATCTGTTGTCTCCAGCTCATTTGCCTTGATATCTTTCAACAACATATCTTTGCCTTCCCAGCTCTCTTGCCTAGGATTTTCAACAACAGTACAATTGCTTGAGTTGGATTATCCCTTGTTGTGGTGTCTCCCATACTTTACAGGATGTTCAGCAGCAACAACCTTGGTTTCTGACCTCTAGATTCTAATAGAATCATCTACCAACCCTCAACATTTACACAAGCAACAGTGTCTCTAGACATTGTCAGATGTTCCTGGCAAGGCAAAATCCCCCAACCCACACTGCAAATCACTGTGTTGTATATATGAAAATAGAGAATGATTGGGGACATAACAGTGCATTCGTTTTATAGAAACCTGTAATAGGAATCACAAACAACTCCAAGGGACAGTCGAATAAAGTAAGTGAATGAAAATCACTACTGGGGACTCTGATAAACTAAGAGCTCATGACATGCTCCAAGTAGAAAGGAGATGCCATCCCTACACTATTACTGTCAAGTATTCTAAGACTCAAAGTCAGATCCAATTTTGCTAATTCTCTTTTTTAAGAAAAAACACACATCTGAAACTCTATTTTTTTGAATATTGAGAATAAATTTATTTTTTAAAATACTCTGCTAACCAATCTTTTTCTTCAAAAAATTCAGATTCTTGGTTTGTACTGTTAAGTGATAAAAATAAATATAAAATGACACACAAGTTCATAAATTTTATCTGAGTTATGTAAAATATATAAATACTAGAATGATATCAAGATGTTTATCATGCTTTTTCATGAGTGGTTATTATTTTCATAACAGGGGTATTAATGGCTAACATATTTCTTATATTGATAATTGAGCTTTCAAATGACCATTTAATGGCGAGAACACACAAGTGTCAGTTCAGATGACAGAGAAGTTGGGGGTTTAGGAAGCAGAGATAAGCCAAAGAGAAGAATCCCTTAGGTTCTGCAAGAGCATAAACTTTACTGCCACCAGAGATTTGTTTTGTTTTGTTTTTTTATCACCCGGCTTTGAAAGCCACGAAAACGTAGAAATAGGAAGTATCACCTACTGAAAGAAACTGTACCACGTAGTGAAGGAGACTGAACAGGGATATAACAACCGCCCACTGCTCATCTCTCCATTATAGCTAAATGTAAGCCAAGATGCCACCTAAGCCTGTGTGTTCCAGAGTTTGAGAGAAGAAAATGATGCCAAGGATGATGAAGCTCCAACAGGAAACGTGAGAATCAGACCATATTACACATCCCAAAACGTAACACAGATCAGAGCCGTAACCACAACTCTATAGCACAATCAGCTTGTGCTAAAATTTTAACTTCTCTGGAAATGGAACCATAATAGAGAAGGAGGAAAATCACCCAGAGGTATCAATACGCCAGAAGATGGAGGCACAAATATTCATGTAGAACTCAAGACAAAATAAGCGACCTGAGGAGCCTGGGGAGAATATTATCCACAAAGACATGTGCTCCTTTATATGGTTTCTTTTTTTTAATCACCCTAAAGGATCCCATATGATTCACAGATCAGGTGCCTCCTTCATGAAGGTCCCACTCATAACATGATTAAGAAGCAAATATTGAAATGAAAAGAAAATGTTTTTGTTGACAGGCCGTATTGTAGGATTTGAATGGCCCGTCTATTTTAATATGCAATTATAACTGTTTTACTTTTTTTTGTTTTCTTTGTTGAAGTAGTAATAGTTACAGGTCAAGTTTTTCCTTAATCTGGAAGGAAAACAACCTGTAATATTTGTATTAATCTGGATTTGGAGTTTAATGGGCCATTGAGATCTATTGTTGAAGAATGAAAGTGAAGCATGTTTTCTGAGGAGGTAAAAAACGAGGCCTGAAGAAGGGAGATAAAAGGGTCTCCCAATTTGAAAAGGACAATTGATGATTTGAAGCATCAGAAGTGGAGAGAATAGGTTGGGCAGCAAGACTGGTTAGCTGTCTGCCTTTCATTGGTAGGTGAGCCTCCTGGAAAAATGGCTGGTCTCAATAAGACAGGACCAGAAGAGGCCATATAAAAAGCTTGTTCAGTTAGTTCAGAGAACCAGCACCAAAGGGCTGACCTAAATTGACTCTTCCTATGGGACACTAAGGTAACTTGTGTGGACAGATTACACCTTGCCTTCTGGTGTAATTACACCACTCCCCATTTCACTTTATGAAAGGTTTGCAGAACTATAGTGTGATCCAAAGGTAAAGGTTAAGTTGTTAGTCAGTGTTCTGAGTTGTGAAGATAGACATTACTTGAAAATACATAAGGAGATGCCATATTTCCTGTCCAAGCTTGTGTACTGATACGTATTTGCCTACTCTGTGACTCGTTACACTTTTCTATATCTTTCACATTTTCTAGTAAGGGGATGTATTGTATTTGAGGATCTAAAAAAGTATTTCTAAGAGAAAAATCCAAATGTGTACAAATTACATGTGATGCTCTGATTTTTTTGTTTTTAATTAAAACAATCTATTACTGATGAGAATTTTAGAATGCCAACATGTAGGCAAAATTGATGATACTGAAGCCAATGTCTATTTTCTCATTGATCCATGGCAGTCTGTAGACCTCACAGAAAGTAAAACAGTGGCTAATAAATCCTGCTTTGAAATAGAGAAGGTTTAAAATGATGAAAAAATCTATTTCTCATTTTATAATATACAGACTGTTTCACTTAATTGTATTCTGTTCTATAGTTTTGACACCAGCATTATTTTTCCCTTGGCATTAGTATTAGTGGACTATTCTGCAAGAAATCCTCTTTGAGGGACTATCAAGCACTGCAGGTTTGAGAGGCTAACATTTGGCAAACAGTACAAATTGGAGATATTTCAAATAATGAAAAACAAAAAAGAAATGCATGATGCCTTATTTATACAGAAACTAAATGCTTTAATAGCAAACATTACAGAGTTTATGATTTACATCCTGTGTTTAGAAAGCATTCAGCTCCTCTTTTCTGTGTCCTAGTCAGGGCACCTGAGATCTGCCCTGCACTGTCTATAAATAAGACAAAGAATCCCTGACCACCTTCCACTATTTCTACAAGCACCTTGTTCTAAACAGATTTGAAATAGTTGCCTATTTCTGAATTGCTCCACCATGTGCTTCCCAGTTCCAATTAGAGACTGGTTCAAACAGGTTCCATTATAAACTAGAGTAAATATGGCTCAGTGTACATACTTTGGGATTAGAAATGAAATATAGTACTTCTTGTTACAAATATACAAGGGACATGGTCATTTACATATAACCATGCATAGATAACTGTATGTGTGCAGCCTGTTTCTGTATCAAACACCACATGAGCAATTCTTTCCTTTCCGATTTCTGGCTTACACATCATTCCCTGCATTACCCTTCCCTACTTACACATATAGAAAGAAATATTTTTTTGGACAAACTTGATAGGAAAAACCGTGCAAGATTCATATTTGTCTACATTATCTTCATTCAGCCTCCAAATTGGTATTAAAAGCCAACTTTACGCCAATCCCCATTGCTCTGAAATCATTAACATAAAGAACTGTCATCAGCTAATAACATTACAACACAAATTAGGGTTTATTCATTTAACAAACATGTATTGTTAAATTGCTATCCTGGATGCTGGTACAAACCCAACTGACATTGTCTTTGCCTTGGAAACATGTACACTCGTGGGAAAAAGGGTTAGTTGTATAAATCAGTAACTATGATGAAAATTACACGATATACATTTATACAAAGAGCCATAGAGAGTAAACTCTGCAAAGAAGAGTCAAAGGGGAAATTCTATATTAAACTTTCTTTTTCTATCCATTAGCATAAAATGCTATGACATTTCCTATGGGGAAAAATGTTTCCCCTCTAGGATGACGCCCTACCTAGATTGAAAGAGCTAAGTGAATAAGACAGGAGTCCAGCCCTCTTTTCTCAAAAACTGATGAAATCACACAAAATCTCACAATGATAAGCGTGATTTACTTTTCCTCGAGTGTAACAGGGGCATAGGAGAATACATTTTTATGGTGTGTTCAGTGAGATGACACTCGTCTTTTTGTATTAGTCTTATCAGAGATGTTATTTTGTCCATATGACCCCATTTAGAGTTCCTCAGTGTGACGCTACTGGTCCATTCTCCATAATGAGCAATGGTGGTTATGTGCTGACTATAACCACACTTCCGGTTGCCAGCTGTCTGGTATACTGCTTTCCAGCTAAACCAGTGAGAACACTGAGAGAGTGCCAGTATGCATGGGCACAGGATAATGTAACAGTCAACGATGAATCATTCTGTGATCTTAATTGTTTGGTTCTGGAGAAAAATACATAGTTGTTAATTACTGCCTATAATTATTTCTCGTAGTGGGCATCTCCTAGTGATGAACGAAAGATTACTTAGAATGCACCACTGCCAGATTTTCCTGGTTGCTTCATCTCGACACTTAGATTTCAGCTGAAATATTACTTTCTTACCCAGGCTTTTCCTTAACTATCCCATCAAAAGGGGTCCCTCTAAATGCTAATTCTTTTTCTTTTTTTAATATGAGTATCATTGACATACAATATTACATTAATTTCACATATACATCATAGTGATTCAACAACTATATATGTTCCCCTGTGTTCACGGCAAGTGCAGTTGTCCTCTACCAACATACAATGCAATTACAATACCATTGACTATATTCCCTATGCTGTAACTTTTATCCTTATGACTTAATCATTCCATAACCTGAAGCCTGTAACTCCCACTCCTGTTCACCCATTTTGCTCATCCCCGCACCCTCCCTCTGGCCATTATCAGTTTATTCTCTGTATTTATAGGTCTAACTGTGCTTTGTTTGTTTATTCATTTGTTTGGTGTTTTAGATGTTTCATATATGTGAAATGCTAATCGTCCCTTATTATATTGCTTTATGTTATTTTTTAATAACATTATCTGAACTTTTGGGAATATTGTTCAGAATACCAACTATGTGTTGAGAATATGGAAAAATATGACTTGGCATGTAATATTAGTGAAATATTTGTGTTAAATTGATATTGAACAGAACCTGCCTTAATCCAGGCAAACTATTTAAATTCAACTAGAGGGATGCACATTTATTTATTATATATATATATATTGAGGGTACATGTCAGATTTGCATCTCAAGAGTGAATAATGCTAATAAAATAAACTTATTTCCCAACAGGAAAATTAATGCCTTGGACCATAGCAGCAGATGGCCTGAGGTTTGGTAATATTAACTGTATTCAATTTTTTTCTGTGATTTTTATAGCTATTACTTTTTTCTGGCACAAACTTCATGTCTTTCAGAAGAAATCTGTATTTGTTCTCAGAGCCCTGTAGGTCAGAAGTCTAGTGGGCTTAATTGGGTCAGTGTTTAGGGTCTCAGGCTCAAATCAAAATATTGACCATATTGAGTTCTGATCTGGAAGCTCTGGGGGAAAATCTGCTCCTTAGTGCATTCTTTTTTTTTTTTTGACTTTTTTTTTTTTAATAGTTTATTCTCAAATTAGTTTCCACATAACACTCAGTGCTCATCCCCATCCTTAGTGCATTCTTGAGTTTGGAATAATTCAGTTCCTCACAGTAGGATGGAGATCTCCATTTAATTAGTGACTATTAGTCAGTTGCTGCTCTCCGCTCCGAGAGGCCAACCACATTCTTTCTTACACGGCCCCCAACATCTCCAGCCAGCAATGGCATATTGAATTCTCATGCACTGAACCTCCAACTTCTTATTCTGCTCTACCTGCCAGAGAAAACTCTCTGCATTCTTTCTTTCCTCTCTCTTTAAATTTTTTTTAAATTTAAATTTCAGTTAATTGACATACAGTATAATATTATTTTCAGGTTTACAGTATAATCATTCCACACTTCCATAAAAACACCCTGTGCTCCTCACAAGGAGTGCACTCCTTAATCTCTGTCACCTATTACACCCATCTCCCACCCACCTCCCTACTAACAACCGTCAGTTTGTTTTTTAGAGTTAGGAGTCTGTTTCTTGGTTGGCCTCTCTCTTTCTTGCCCTCCTTCACTTATTTGTTTTGTTTCTTAAATTCTACATACAAATGAAATTATATGGTCTTTGTCTTTCTCTGACTTATTTTGCTTAACAGAATACTCTCTAGCTCCATCCATGTGATTGCAAATGGCAAGATTTCAGTCTTTTTATGGCTAGTATTCCGTGTGTGTGTGTGTGCGTGAGCGCATGCATGTGTGTGTGTGTAAAATATGTTTTCTGTCTGCGATTTAGGGCTGAGTTAGGATTCGGGCCAGAGTTAGGGTTAGGGTCAGGATTAGGGCCAGGATGAGAGTATGTCTCTGGTACCCTGCAGTTCAGAGACCCTTCCACAGGGTTAGGGTTTGGGTTAGAGTTACAGGGAAAACCCTGCTTTCTTAAAGACTGATGGTTAGGTTAAGGCCCCTGAGTAATCTTCTTTAACTTAATTGTGTCATATCACATAATCTAATCATAGAAATAAAATCCATCATATTTGTGTGACATGGAACCAGGAGACAAGGAATTTGGGAGCTATTTTAGAATTATATCTACCATGTAGGCTAACACAGGCCAAGGAGTCAACAAAGCAGAGGCAGCAAAACATATATTTTGAAAAGAGTTTGAAATTTCAAAACTATTCAATGTTCATGGGAATATCAATATATTATTGGACTTTGCTGTACTAATTTTTGTGTGTGTGTGTGTGTGTGTGTGTGTACATGTGTTGGTTTGCTTCGCTTTTGTTTTGATTTGAATTTGCTTTGGTTGTTTGCTTATTTTTTAAATTACATATGGAGGACATGATACTCCAATTTCTGAGACTGTTGCAGGGCCAGTAAGTAAGCTATTTATTCACAACATTACAAAATATATTATGTATCACAGTCTTTCTTTTTTTCACTTATGCACAAAATTAAATATCCTATAAAATTGATAAGTTATAGAGTTTATAGATGTTGAAAACCATTTAAAATGCTTCCAACTCCCTATGGAAGAATGATTTCAATTTCTTCCAATGTCCTATACTGCAAGGAATTTAGAAACATTTGCCAAATGTATTAAGCAATAACAATTCACCAGCCATGACTTTAGAGTAGACTGGTTTGATTCTTTTTCACTCTAAGTTAAAAGCAGACACTGATAGGGAATTTGCCTAAATTAAAATACCTATCAATACCTCTTGTAGGTTATGCAACATGTTTTAATTTTACTTATTTTTCTAATAATAACCTGATACCAGTTACCAAAGGCATGGATGAAAACACCCATAAATTATCATTTGTGTATAGAACAAGACAGAATGAGACTAAACATGATATCGTAAAATTTATGTTTATTCATAAACAGAGTCACAAAATAGATGCAGAAGGTTGCACCTGTTTAAGGCACATACTCTCTCAGATTGCAATTAACTGAGTTTCATTATCTCCTCTAGATGAGATTTCTGCTGTGGGATGGAGTTAATTACGTACATTCTATGAAAATAATTAGTGTTTGTGGAATACATAAATGGAACTGCTGCAGTTGGTGTACATGAAGATATGACATGGGGATTATTGCATAGTCCTTCACATTTCAGACATTACCAGGAGTAACAAGAAGAAAACATTCACAGGCATGCATGCAAAAATCTCTCTTTGTAGGCACAATATTATCAAATTATCCAAATTGATTAAAGCTTCACTGGCAAAGTAAAGGTGCAATATTCAAGTGACTTCATGTTTCTACAAGTAAAATTGAAAACAAAATAGCTTTTTCCCAAGTTGCCTGAAATGTCAAGTAAAAGTGGTTTGCAAATTAAATTAACTAGAAAATTACCTCCGTTTTCCAGCAGGTACAATCTTATTGTCCTCCTTGAATGAGTATTATAAAATAAAAAGTAGTCTTAGTATTATCTCCTACTTTATGGTACTGCAATCAGTAAGAAACTGGATTAGTTCCTAATAGATAAAATGGCTCTAATTGGTCAATGGGAAATTTCTGAGTGGAACCAAATACAGAACTTCTGATAAATATAGAATACTCCCTTGAAGGTACCAGTCAAATAACTTGCTTCCAAAGTACTTTAATAGTGTATGTCAATCTTATTGTAACCTACAGAAGATGTAATTATTAATTTTGGCAAATTACAGAAAATCAAATTCAAAGAAATGAGACCTAACTTAGTGGAATCTGTCCTAACATAGAATCTCTTCTTTAGTAGACACTATTCCTTCCATTGTTGTACAGCTGCATTTGTGGTACAAATCATGTTTGCAAATTTAACACAGTCGTGACTAAGCCTGGTTGGTCTCTCTTCTGCATGATAGAGTTTCAAGCATTTGAAGAAGGCTAACATATATTGTTTATTTAAGCAAAACTTATCATCATATTTTATGTATTTCTTAAATAACATAGTTGCTGGATATTTCACCTTAATTGCTTATCTCTGACCCCACGCTATCTTGCAACTGCTCCCCTCAGAATATGGAACCAACATTATTAGAACTTGCCCTCCTGAGCATTGTAGCCCAGAATCTGGCTGAACACTGTCTATTAATAACCAGAAAATTGTGTGAATTTTCAAGGTCATAGTGAAGATATTTACTTGACCAATATGTAAGATAAATGATACTTTGTTTTAGCTTGACTTTCTGGCCTTTAATGAATCCATTTTCTACTAGGAATTTCATGTCAGAATATAAACTCTCTATTTTCCTTACTACATAATTAACATTCAACAAGGCATCTAATCAAAGCATCCCTTTCTCATTAGTACAGTTCTGACAGTTTCATCATCAAGTGGCAAGTGTTCCAGCAAATTGTGTTGATATCCTATCAGATATGTCAAGAACTTGATCTTCCTTTCCATTAAGTCAGATTAGGGACAGGAACCAATTTCCATTATGAAAATGTGACTGAAAACAATGAGGCTTTTCCAACAAAATCTTCTAATAGAAAATGGATTAAACTCACACTCTCCTTCTTATATATTCTGCATGAGCCAAGTATTTTGAAATACTAATTGAATAATTTAGTATTGATAAACTGGTGTGAAAACTGAAGGAAAAAAGTCCTTAAAATCAATTACCTATTTGATTACAGTCAAGCTTTGAAATATTGCAAAGAAACACAAATTGAATCTTGGAATTTATCCATGACTAGGAATGGTATAATTGTTTTCGTAGTTTTGGCTATTTTAGGATGAATTTCATATACTTTTTGATTTGTTGCATTCCATTTATTATATTTGCTCCATGATTACATTATTTTGTATTTATCTCTGTTTTTTTTATAAACATATAACACTAATAATATCGAATCTCAGTCTTTAACCAAAAAAGTTGTACTTTTACTTTTATTTATATTAACATATAAATATAGAAATTAATTATATTTGTATTTAAATACTTTCATAAGAGATTTCATAATGATTTCCTTTTTGGCTCACTGTCACTTTTGACTCTACATCATTACTGATGATTAATTTTCAAAATCTTGCCTGATCTTCAATCCTGTTTCTAACATTTGCACTGTATAGAAACTCACCTAATTATATAGAGATATATGACTCTTGTCAGAGAGTATATAAATAATAACTTTGGAGAGAAAAAAGTTTTCATCTACATCTATGTTTCTGTACACTAAAATATTTTTTAAAAAATTTTAATGTTTTTATTTATTTCTGAGAGAGAGAGAGAGAGAGCATGAGCAGGGGATGGTCAGAGAGAGAGGGAGGCACAGAATCCGAAACAGGCTCCAGGTTCTGAGCTAGCTGTCAGCACAGAGCCCAACGCAGAGCTCAAACCCACGAACCGTGAGATCATGACCTGAGCCAAAGTCGGACGCTTAACAGACTGAACCACTCAGGTGCCCCTGTACACTAAAATATTTTACAGTGAGAATATTCCTCTTGTAGAAGGCATCTAAAAATTAATATACCAAGATGGAGCTCATGAGAATGTAATTAAGATATCCCAAATTAAGGGAGACTTAATTTTGTTCATGTTCTAAAAAGTTCGTAAAGATATATCTTCTGATAACTTTATCTAAAACTATAGATGCAAATGGAAATAAGAGCATTCAAAATTTAAAGGTCCGGGGAGCTCCTGACCTTTAGAGAGGTCAATGGCAGCAGTCACATGGATTAGCTTACCATTGGACAATGTGCCAGGAGGGATCTTGAAAAGTTCAGGTACAATATACTAGTGTAGAATTTCGAGATTTATCTTAAAATGTTAAGACTGGTTGTTACAAAGACTTTGAGTGTAAATTTGGCAGGTGCTCTATGAGTTATGTGACACAGTCCTTCCTCTTTTCAACTTTCTAGTTCCAACTTTAAAGCTGTGACTTTATACTTTTTCAAGCTTTCGTAACAATTTTCAAAAATATGGTTAATAAAAGGATGGTAGAATAATGAACCCACATTTCCACCATCTAGATTCAACAGTATCTCATATCTTGCTATAATTTTGTTCTGTTGTATATATATTATGCACACGTTGTGTGTGTATACGTGTGTATGTGTGTGTATGTATTGTGTGTATTTTGCTAAACCATTTCAAAGTAAGTTATGGACAGCACTTCTTTCCTAAATACTTCAGCATATGTCATTGAAAAATAAGAATGCTATTTCACATAAATAAAATAATGTTATTACAATGAAGAATGATAGCAATAATTCTCTAATCACATTTATAGTGGCATTGAAATATTCAAATATTCCAGATTATGTCTCAAGTGTCTTAAATCTTTTCTTTCCACCATTCCACAATTAAGATACTCAAAATTATTTTTTGGTTTCTTACTCTAGAACAGTGTCTACTTTTAAAATTGACCCTGACTTACTTCAGGGACCGTATTAATTGTTTTTGTAGCATGTACCATATTTTGTAATTGTCTCATTGGTTTTAAGGTGTTGTTTGACTTTTTCTTCTTCCTTCTGTATTTCCTCCAAACTGAAGGCTAGATCTACACTTACATTGTAATTTTAACATGGCAAGACCTCCATGCCATGCATCAGTCAAAGTGCTTGAGAAATTAATGAACACAAAACATATGGCATACTTTTAGACCAAACAAAATGATAGATGTGTTAATGACTTTTTGAAATACTCTATTATGCTTAAAAGCAAATCAATTTTGTTTTTTTGTTTAACATTAAATTGGGTTTTATACGTAGCTCTGCTTCCTATAGTAATATTGTATATTTAATTTAAAAAAACTTTACATGATTAGATATACATCAGTTTTCAATATATTATAAATGTGATAACTCTTTCATCATTTTATTTTTTTCTGTTCTCTATATTATTTTGTTCTGGCTTATTTTGGCATTGTCACTAATGGTTAGTCCTATAATGATATAAATGGTAAAAAAAATGATCCCTCTATTACCTGCTCCTTAATATTTTTATTTATATAGACATATGAGAATTTTTAAAATATCACTTATTAAGACAGTGTCCTGATAAATTAATCATTCTATATGATTTTCAGATGTGTTCTTAACTGTCTACCTTTGAGATATGGAAAGAAATCGTATACATGGACAGTTATTGTACAAATTTGCCCAATCATGTAAAAATCAAAATTAGCAAACAATAGGTTAATTGCCTCATGATGAGAATACAGACAAAACTCAAAATACTAGTGAAAAGAACACATAAATGCATTACCCAGATGGAATATAGGGAAGCCCCTTTTCCTAGGGGGCATCATTGTTAAGGGAGGTGGTATGTTTGAGGCAAGGAAGACTGAAAGTTAAGGGATGTTACACTTGAATGATTCTTATAGCCTGAGGCTTGAGCATATGTTTTAACGTTTGCTGGAGTTAACGGTTTGTGTTATTTGATTGTTGTTTGTTGTACATGCCACGTAAGATATTGCCATAAGAGTTTTAGAAAATACGTCCTGTTCATCTGTTTCATTCTTATCCTTTGCTTACATATTTGGAAATACCAATCAATGATGGTGAATATTAAAGAGGGGGACATAAATTAAAATGAATGCTTTAATGTGTTTCAGCTTTAAAAATTACATTGAGCTATAATTCCTCTTAACACTATTACCTAGAAAGGAGGATCCTATCCCTTGAAGACAGCATAATTATTAAATATTTTGCTGACTTTTTTTTTAACTCAAAATGTTCCTTTTTAATTGTGTCAGAGTCATTTTATTTTAGTTTCATTGAAATGTTTAGTTTCCTCACTAGTCAGGTCTCTCCTGAAAGAAAACTGGAGCATGCACACATTTTTCTGTAGGTTTTGAAAAATATTTTTGTTAATAAAAAACAACTATAGGTATTCCTTACTTTGTATTAGGCATTCTTATAAGTACATTCTTATAAGAATAAGTACATATGCCAATTCATAATGTTCATAACCAGCCTATGAACAAATGCTAATATTTTTGTTTCCATTTTGCAGATGAGGAAACTGAGGTAAGAAAATAAAATATTAAAAGTCTGCTTTTTCTGGCATTAGATTAACTCTAGTTTCATATAATGAGTCAATACTTTTTCTTTGAATAAGCAAGTTTGGGTTAAATGTTGTAATTTCCAATTTTAAAAATGCTGATGGAGGTATTCTTCAGTCATACAGATCACTAGATATGCATTGTCCATTTTCTCACTGTTCTACAGGCTTCAAGAGAATATGCAGATGAACCCCCGTGGAATGCTCTTTTCCTCCCTCGTTTGCTTCAATACCACATAGCAAGATGATTCTCTAGCACTCTGGGCTTAGCACTATTTCCCCTGAATGGCTTCACAGTGGTGAAACTGCTCGACCTACATCTTACCACTCCAACTTCCATCAGTACTGAAAACTGCTGATTAATATCTAATTACCTTCCAGTGCCCCAACACCAGTATTTAATCTCTTTGAACTTCCATTGCTTTTACAACAAACAAACAAACAAACCAAACAACTTTCTTTATAACCTATGCACACCAAGACGGAGGAATGAACAGAAGGGGAGAAAGAAAAAAAGAAATCTTTGGTCTTGGTAATTCATTTATCAGCACTGATGGAACTTATATTCTAATGAGTTTACATTTTTGTTTGATTATTTACTATATTCAAATTTGAATGTGAGAAGGTATATTAGATCATTTGTATTGTAGTAGTGTGATGAGCCAATTATATATAGATCACATAATTTACTTTTAGCATTTTGTGAACCTTGGATGAACCTTGAGGATATTTATGGTATTTAAAACATCAGACATGAAAGACAGAGACGGCATGTTCTCATTTGTTTGTGGAATCTAAAAAATCTGAGCTCATAGAAATAGAGTAAAATGTCGCAGCATCAGATCTGCTGGGGTCAAGCAGTGATTCAACCTGAGAAAGAATGAAATCTGGTCCCTGAATGGACCTTGAGGGTGTTATGCTGAGCGAAATAAGTCAGAGAAGGACAGATACCATATGTTTGCATGTATAGGAGGATTAGGAGGAACTTAATGGAGGAACATTGGGGAGAAGAAGGGGGAAAATAGTGGGGGAGAGGGAGGGAGGCAAACCATGAGAGACTCTTGAATGCCAAGAACAAACTGAGGGCTGATGGGGTTGGGGGAGAGGGGAAGGGGGGTGATGGGCATGGAAGAGGGCATTTGTGGGAATGAGCACTGGGTGTTCTTTGGAAACCAACTTGACAATAAACTATTAAAAAAACCAGAAATCTGTCAATTAAAAAAAATAATTAGTGTTTAGTGAGTAAAATAGCCAAGAAAAAAAAAAAAAAAAGAAATAGAATAAAATGGTGCTTGCCAGGGGCTGGGAGCTGGGTGAAACTGGGAGATGTTGGTCAAAGCACACAAACTTTCAGCTATAAGATGAATAAATTCTGGAAATGTTATGGTTAGATTACTATAATTAACAATATTATATTATACACTTGAATATTGTTAAGAGTGTTAATCATGAGTGTTATCACCATAAATAGGAAGGATAATTATGTGAAGTGTTAACTAACCTTTATTGTGGTCATAATTTTGCCACGTACACACGTATTGAGTCATCACATCATACATCTACATTTACATGCTATGCCACTAATATCCCCTTCAAGCTGAAAAATAATGTTTAATAGTTCTCATGTTAAATGTTCTTGCCACCAACCCCTCCACCCCCTGCCACACACACAAGGAAAATTTTGAAGGTTTAGTCCATTCGGATCTTGGTGATGGTTCATTGGTGTTTGCGTATGTTCAAACTCATCAAGATGAATACAGTTCACCATGTACAATGCAGGACTTAGTGGTGCAGACTCCTCATGACATTAAAAATCCACATATAACTTTTGACTCTTCCAAAATTTAACTACTAATAGCCTGCTGTTGAACTGAAGCCCTAATAATATAGTTGATTAATCATATTTTATATGTCATATGTGCTATATACTGTATTCTTACAATAAAGTAAGATAAATAAAATGTTATTAAGAACGTCATAAGGAAACACATTTACAGTACTTTATTTATTTGTTTAAAGCCACCTATAACGGACCCATGACATTCAAACTTGTATTGTTCAAGAGTCAACAGTATATTGAGTGTATTTTTGTGTGTGTATCAATTATACATCAATAAAGCTCAAAAAACTGAGCTGAGTCTTTCAGGGCTCAGGTGATTATGTAATGTAAAGTTTTGCTCTACATGATCTCTGTCAGGTTTTTTATTTTCACAGTATTTGCTAGAAAATATATGACTCCTTTCGGCAATCTGGCTCTTCCTTTGCAACACTGAACAATTCCAGTGTCATGAGAACTCAGCATTAGTAGTGAGATCAACTGGGAACCAGAACTTTTGGGCTGTAATCACTCATATTGCAATCCTAAGAGAGGCATCCCTCAATCCTGTTTGTCATCATGTGCCAGGCCTCCAAAAGAGCCAAGTCTTGTTATTCAGATGCTCTCAGCTGCAATGAATTGTGACAGTGTACTCAATCTATTATACGTTAGTGAGCATCTGTTTTCACCATGTTCTACATAATTAGGCTTTCTTCCACTTTTAGGTTTAGGTTTATTAACAACTTGCAAATCTAGTCAAGTGACATGCTTCACACTGTATGATGATTTTCTTCACCACATAACAGAAATGGAATCAAAGTTTCAAGGCAACAATAACATTCAAGGATTTATTACCTCTATGCTAAGAAAGTCAAATATTTATAAATTTTCATTTTGGGGATGTATGAATTGAGATTTCACATTTTTCAGGATTTTCAGAATCATAGTTTTCATGTTGTATCTGTACTTTCTATTAAAAATCAAGTTAAATGATAACTTTTATCAAAAATATTGGATTTCATTCATTAAAACATGGTTGATGTTCTTCTGTCACACACAGGTCATTATCCCTACCTTCCAGACAAAGTGGTGCATGAGACAAACAAGAATTCTAGCAGAAGAGATGTGTACAATAAACAGTCACATATACTATGTATAAAATTAAACAAGGTGATAAAGTAAAGAAATTGTTCTGTATGGGTTCAGAGGTTACTTTAGGAAAGTAACAGGAAAAGAATTCTCCGAAGTATTAACATTTGGGGGAAAAACAGCAAAGAGAATATCTGGAAGAAAAGCATTCTCTTTAGGCAGACTAGGAAGAGAAAAAATGAAAATGAGATATATGTGCCTATTCAGGAAACAGAAAGAATACCAGTGTGACTGGCCTGATTGTCACTGATTGTTGACAAAATGAGGCCCAGTATAGAGGCAAGACTTATGCTATATTAAGTCTTTTGTTGGCTTTGATAAGGAGTTTTTAATTATATCTTAAGTGCATTAAGAAATCATTAGAGGATTGTAGTCTGAAACATTTGGTGGCTTATTTATATATAAAATTAACATATGAAGGTAAGAGACGCTCAGGAAGAGTAGTCAAGAATCTACTGTAATGGAGCAGGGGAAGACAGTAGCCTTCCATGAGCATGGGAAGGAGCTATGAAATGCAGTATGTATCTGGAGGTAAAACTCACTATTTACTACTGGACTGAATTTGGTATGAGAGGGGAAATGAAAAATTAAAGGTGACCCTTGGGTTTTTGGTTTGAGCAAGTGAGTGGGCATAGTTCATCTTTACTGTGATGAAGAAGTCAAGGGAAAAAGTTTTAATAGTGAATACGTAAATGAAGAGCCACAGTTGTTTTATATATCTTAGCAAAATCAATTCAGTATGTTATCCTCTCAACTTCCATCTGAGGATAATTAAATTTAAGCCATACCAACTGCCATAGGTTTCTGAACCTAATTATGTTTTTGGTCCAGAATAGTAAGAAAATTAGTTAATACACTTGGCAGTTTCGTCATAAAGATAACCTTTTTTCGGTGACATATCACCCTGTTAGGAGCTATTGATTTTCTCTGTTCTAATGTTAACAGGGACATAGAAGTTGGCATTATTTCTAAAATTAAATATTTAAAACCTGGCATTTCAGAGTATAATTTCATATTTAAGGATATTAATAAAATGTTCCCAACTATTTCAATGCACTTAAACTAAAGAGAAGTAATTATCTTTGATAGATCAAAATGAATCTGTTTCTTTTATCTTACAGACTCAAAGATACCTTTGCAATATCTTCAACCTCATAGAAATTTCACCTCCACCTTGTTTTAAAACTGTAGAATTAAAAGTATGCATAATAAGTGTATAAGATAAGCAGTGTAATAACATAAGCATAGGGATTACCACATATTCTTTCTTGAGAAAACAGAAGCGGTTAAGATAGAAGAAAACAATTGGCACACAAGAGCCACCAACATTGCTGAATGATTTAATATGTAGTGGATAATATTTAAGGGAATCTTTAAAGTATGGTTAATTTTATTTTTTTCTATAAATGTATAACCTAAGTCATATAATTTATTCATCTTATTAATATACACTAACCACAGTTTATTATATTTGGCCAGAAGGTATACCTGCATTCTCGAGTTTGTTTATGAGAAGGCAGAATATAGTTAGTTTGGTGAATCTTCTAAATAATCAGAGCTACCTTCAAGTAGGAGGCATCATTTGGGGAGTTGTTTGCATCTTGGAAGAAAGCTAACTTGTTGAGCTCAAAGAAGAAAGATAAAGAATAAATGATTAATATATGATTAATTTAATGATAGGTATATGATTTTAAAAGAGGGTGCATTTGGATATGAGGACAAGGAAGATTCTAGGCAATAGAAGTTAAATTTTTTGTGTGGGAATGAACAAAGGTTTCTAAATTTGGGAGCAGTGTGGGTAATAAAGATAGAAATTCAGCACAGGGAAAGAAGCAAATTAAAGAAAACACAGTTTTATGCACTTGAGTAACATCTGTAAGGAACTATCACTATTGAAGCAATAGTCAGACTTATCAGGTAAATTAGGCATGGAAAGGGCATTTCTGTGGTCACTTGTATTGGTATAGAGGATCCTGATTAAAAGGAATAAAAAAGAGAAGTTATTTTCATAAAGCTGAATCATAATACAGTATGTACCAGAGTAGCAATAACCTGGAATATTCCAGGCAGAGGGATCTGAAATGACAAACTCAGAGGAGCATGAAACTGAATGTGATTGCAGGGAACTATAAGCTTTACAAAAATCTACTTGAATATTTAAACAAAGACATGAATTGTCAAGAGAAAAGTTTAGAGAAGTTTGTAGGCAACAGTTCCTATAAGGAACTATAAATCATAACAATAATAGATACTATTTATTTTATGTAAATTATTTTCTAAAAATTTCAGTACATATTCTAAATCTATTAGATTGTTATTCTTAATATCCTAGTGTATATAGCTGTTGGATGCAGTGTGTGTGTGTGTGTGTGTTTGTGTATGTGTGTGTAGGATTGTTAGTTATGCTATTGAAATCTTCTGTATCTTCGGTGGGTTTCTTCTTCATAGTTAGCTATAAATTTATAGTTGTATGTATTGCTTGTTATGTCAATTATAGAGATAAATGTAAAAAATCACTCATTATGAAAACATTTTGTCAATTTAAAAATATATTTTCCTTTAATCTTCTTTAAATATAGCCAAAGACTATATCATCAGATAATACACATATTTTTAAATTATAATATATTCTGGGTAAATTTAAATATATCATTATGCAGTGACCCTCTTTGTTTATAATAATGCCCTATTCTATGATTATTATTTTATTTAACACTTATAAAAGGATTCCAAATTATTTTGTTTATCATTTCCCGGGTTAAGTTTTATAACTTATTTAACTTAAAAATGTGTGTTTTATCTTTGTCTCTTGAAACATGGCATATAGAGTATGCCCACTATATAGAGTAAATATATTCTATTGTTTATCTGAGAAATTATAATATGCATACTTCCCTATCAAAATATAAATGTAGTCAATCGTTTTACCCTCTCTCTATACTAACGAAGAGTCACAGACACCACTATAAACTCCCCTCCTTATACATAACTGTTGTCATGTGTTTTAATTCTTACCTTACTTGTTGCCACACAGGAAGTTATTACTGTGATTTTGTACAATTAATATTAATTTAAATTTCCCCTCATGGTTAGTATAATTTTTGCCAGGCTTTCCACCAATTAGTTTAACTTCTTTCTCTTAAAATATTTTCTTTATTTCTGGGATTAGTTTTAACTCAAAGGAAGAAAACTTGTTAGTTGAACTGTGTGCTTTTCCACACTCCCATCTATATCTGAGTTGTTACCGAATGTTGTTCATTGACTGTCCAGTATGCTAGCCATTGTGGAATAGCATAACAAAATAAGAGAGAGACCCCTAAGTGAGGAGTTAATGAATTAGTTTATGATGTGAAGAGTCAGCTGCATTAATGAATTTGGCTTAAAATAAATTTGGCTTTCAGACTCTCAAAAGTCACAAATGTCACTCAATTAAGAATACAGAAAACAGCAATTAAAGACAATTTGCCAGGGTGCCTGGGTGGCTCAGTTGGTTAAGCATCTGACTTCGGCTCAGGTCATGATCTCACAGCTTGTGGGTTTGTGGATTCGAGCCCTGTGTTGGGGTCTGTGCTAACAGCTCAGAATCTGGAGTCTGCTTCAGATTCTATGTCCCTGACTCTATCTGCCCCTACCCACTCTAAAATATAAACAACCATTAAAACATTTTTAGATTGAAAAAAGACAATTTGCTGAAGATGGTAAAAAGCTAATTTTTCATTAAATTTTGAAAGAAGATTATACCACATATGTGGCAGTTAAAAGAAATATTACAGTGAGTTCTGGAACGTTTAAAAATAAAAAAGAAGAAAAGAAGTACAGGTCATATGGGTGCTGAGTCCCTTTCAAAAGCTAATCAGTCATGCTATTTCTTCCCTTTGCCAAACATTGCATTAATGAAAATGATAATTGTAATTCATTACATTTGTAGAGTACTTTCATATACCTCATCTCCCTCCAATCACAAAACAGCCCTTTGAGGAAAGTATCATAGTCCCAATTATAGAGAAAACAGTCATTCTGAAACAACTCTAGTACAAAATGGTACTTACACTCCATTGTCTGTTTCCTTTATCAGTGCTTTTTTTTACTATGTCAAGCAACCTGAAAACCTGGTCTTTATGATATTCAGATAGGAAGAAAGTTCTGGGGGTGGTTAGGTTTATTATTTTGGAATGATCTAGAAAAATGTCAGCAGTTGAAAATAAAAATCTCTTGTTCTGTATAACTTATATATGCTTAGCCAAATGCTGAGAGTTTTAAGACCCTAAAGGGGTATTTCATAGAATGAAAAAGGTATATTTAAAGCACTAAAAGGTACTTAACTTCCATCTTTATAAGTAAATCTAGCCTGAATTCTTAGTATGATAAAATTCAGGAAAAGCATAAACTTCTTTGTGATTCTTAGCTATCAAGCTATTGTAAGATTGGTTAGATTTGTTGGCTGAACATTTACTTAGAAGTATATATACATAAATGAATGAATTATATGCAGAATTATGTGTGTGTATATATGAATTGAGTGCTAATAGATCTGTTTGGTGCTATTTTGTGGTGAATTTGTTTTTAAACTGTAGAATATTTTGGCTGTTTATAAAAAGAGTGATCAATAGTCTCTAAGGATACATTGTTTCAACTCCTTACATCATTGCATTTTTGGCAGTTCAGCAAAGTGAACTGGAAAAAAAAAAGCAAGAATTGTAAATCTTACCAACTCAAACATAATGCTTTAGATTCTTGCATAACACCTTCATACATGCCATCTGATTCAACTTTCAGCCTTCTCTTTTCCTGACAAATCTAAAAGAACAGATTCACTAACCACCACCACCACCATCCTCATTTTACATACAAGAATTGAAAGTACAGAGTTTAGATATGTTGTTAAAGAATTCCCAGAGATATTAAAGGTCAAAATATGTAGTTGTGTTTCTCAATTAATTTGTGTAAAAAAGAAAGGATATCAGGTCAAATATATTAAAAGCGAAACCACAGGGAAACAGATGGCTTGTGACTGATAATTGCAATGGGAAAAAATTTATACAGTGTTCTAGACAATCATTTAGTAATACAGATTTGCTTTTTGTTATAAGTTTTTTTGTTTGTTACTTTTTTGTATTCTAGGAAGGTAAAGAATTTCAAGCTAAATGTACATAGGTGACTTGGAAAATATTTTTTCTTTTAACAAGCAAATTGGACATATGGTTATATCTGCCCTAACATTTTCATAATAAAATTTTTGTAATTATGACTTAAGAGAGCTTCACTCATTTACTTTTCTGTATCTAACAAATCTTAACTAAACTGAATCAAACAGAAAGGAGTTTAATCCTTGATTCATTTCCCACAAATTGTGAATTATCTTTGGCAATATTACTTATTTACTTGACCCCCTTTTTGTTGAGAGTCTATTTTTTGGTCTCAAATTGGTACAAGAGTAGTCCCTGACACACAGGAGTTTTGAACATTAAATGAGGTGATATATGTGAACACACTTGATATTGTAATTCTCAATCTTGTTATTGTTATAATTATTATCATCACCTCTTCAGTGGAATTTAAACAGCCTCTGTACAGTTCTTTATTTTTTAGGGGATGATGTGATTCATAATCTGTAATTGAATTTTTCTTTCAATTACGACTTTGTCTTTAGATTGCCACATTAAGAGGCTGAATTTCTAATAATCTTCAAGAAAAATAACATTTAAGCAACAATTTCCCAAACTCAACTTAGCAAACTATATTACGAATGGTTGCTTGAAGGAGGCAGAATCTCAGGCTATTCTTCTGGATAAGATTTCATTGCATTTTCAAAACAACACTGAATCGGGGCGGGGGGGGGGCGGGGGACGACTAGACTACACAATCAAGGCATGCTATCCAATAAAACTCCCTGTAATGACAAAAGTGTTTTATAATTGTGTTCAACACAATCACCATTAGCAATTGAAATGTGGCTATTCAGGCTGAAACATAGAGTTTTCAATTTTAATTCATTTTAATTTAAATAGCCACATAAGGCTAGTGGCTGCTATACTGAAGGGCACACATTGAGAATCTATCCTTAAATCAAGTCATAAATGAAATAATGCCTAGCACTATATCCTCCTGTCACCTAAAGAATCAACTTGAACAAGTTGTGACTTTTACATGATTCTCAAGACCTATCTTGAGAAATAAGATAAAAATTAGACTTTATTGAAGATTCTACTTAAAAGGATATTCAGTGTTTTATGCAATTTTCTCTCTCTGAGAATCCACAATTGAGATTTCTTCCTGGCATATGATTAGGAATAAGAGTGCTTTCCCTGAGCAACTAGTGTATTTTAATTTACGAACACTATGATTTAAATTTTATGATTTCCTCTTGTCAAAGCCTGGATACTAGCCTCAAAAATAATATTCTTTAAATAATAGACATAAAAACTCCAATAATACAATTTCATTCTCATTGGTTCCAGATAGTATTGATATCTTCAGATATAGTTTAGAATGTAAAAATGTTTAACATGGAATTTCTGAGGAGCATGAACTGAAGAATTTAAAGCAAAGAAGAAACTAGATAATTCATTCAAACTAATGAAATCTCATAAAACTTTCTATCTCTCCTTGGGGCACGTGGGTGGCTCAGTTGGTTAAGTGCCTGACTTCGGCTCAGGTCATGATCTCACGGTTCGTGGGTTCAAGCCCTGTGTTGGGCTCTGTGCTGACAGCTCAGAGCCCGGAGTCTGCTTCAGATTCTGTGTCTCCCTCTTTCTCTGACCCTCCCCTGCTCATGCTCTCTCAGAAATAAATAAAAAAACATTTAAAAAATTAAAAATAAATAAATAAATAAAACTTTCTATCTCCTACCAAGCCTTACCAAATTTAGCATACTTTAAAAAAGGAATATCCTACCTGTAAAAAAAAAAATTGTTTTAATTTAAGAATGCCAAATAATCTTAAATGCCTCTTTCATATACAAACTGATTTTTAAGAGTAGCATGAAGATAAAACAGTAACGTTATAATAGTTACAATTGATTTATTAAAGTAAAATGTAATTAAAGGAAAATAGGAGAAAATCTAAAAGATGATGTACATGCTTTCAGAAATGATATATTTCATATAGGAAATCTGAAATTCTATTTCTATTGCTATTATCAATATAATAATATATAGCAAAAGCCTTTAGGTCTTTAAGAAGATCATAAGAGATGAAAATATAGGTTGTGTTGGAGCTCATTTACGGGGGTGTAGTGGAAAGAGCAGATAACGTTTGGTCAGAAAAAGTAAGTGAAGATTAATTTCCATTATGTGTTAGTTGTATAACCATACACAATTCAACATAAGTCTGGAATCTGAGTTTACAGGGCTTTAAAAAACCATAACTACTTCTCTATGGAAATACCTGGGAAGTTAGGGAAGAAGTAGAAAGTACTATATAATTTGCTATATGTCTATTAGATGTGGTACTACATTTTATAAGCCCTTGTTTACCCTCGCAAAAAATAGATAGGGCTTGCTCTCATTATGAATGTCTTTTTTAAATAACAACTTTCTTGAGTTATAATTCATTTATCATATGCTTATTTAAATCCAATGCTTTCTAGAATAATCATAGAATTATAACACCATCACCGTAATCAATTTAAGAATATTTTTTGTTACTCTTCCTCACTCTCAAATACCCATACCCATTAGCGGTCACTCAGTCTTTTATTCCATTCCCACTTCCAGTCTTTGGCAACTGTTAGTCTCTTCTTGTCCCCATAGATCAGCTTATTTTGGGAATTTCATATAAATATAATCATATAATATGTGGTCTTTCATTACTGAGTTATTTCACTTAGCAAGTTTTCAAGGTTCATCCATGTTGTAGCATGTACCAATACTTCATGTATTTTTATTGCTAAATAACATCCCATTGTATGCATATACTACATTTTATTTATTCATACATCTATTGGTGGAAATTTTGTGTTTTTTCCCCACTTTTGGACTATTATGAATAATGCTTCTATGGACGTGTGTGAGTGTGTGTGTGTGTGTGTGTGTGTGTTTTCCTTTTAAATTCTCATTTCATTTAGGCAAAGAACATGGTGCTTAACATAAATGCTAAAAGGGGAAAAGAAGACCTTGCCTTTCCATTCCATACTGACTCCTATCAAAACGCTTCACTGTCTGGGAATTTCAACCCTCTGTCATCTTTCTGAAAATCAACTGGTTGAGTTGCAAGCTTTTAGGAATTAGAACAACTGGCCTCCCAGCAAATGTTGTAGTAGTCTGAGTGGGAGGGAGAGAGCAGATTGCAAAGCAGTGCTTGAAGGTGCTTAGATAATAGAGACAGGTTCTGGGAGCCACACTCATGAAGGAAAGTGTGAGGTCCCTGAACAAACAAGCATTGTCTGTTCCAACGTTGGGTTGCTAATGCTCTGCTACAGAACAGAGCATTGTGTTTCTCATTCCACTCACTGGCAGCAAATTTTGCTCCATGTCATTTTGGATTGTTATAAAAATGTGATCCTTCCCATGATAAATCTAAGCATGTCAATCATATTTTATTAAACTGAGCAGCAGCAATATCTCCTAGCATACTATCAGTCCATCTCTATTTAGGATTATTGTTTTTTTAACCATGGGTTTTGAGTGATCAGAAAGCATTAGAGCTCTATATTTGTGTGACACTTCTGGAACCTCATATTTCCAAAATGTAATATGCTGTATCATGTGAAGCAAAGTTAAATAGGGAATGAATTTATTCATGAAGAAAAAGAGATTGAGGTAACTTGCATAGTTCATGCAATCTAGAGTTAAATAAGGCTAGAAAGGATGAGAATCCCTGGTAAAATGCTTACTGGTGTTTTTATGATCAGGTTATGAAGAATATTAGTTTTGCATTTCAGCATGAAAGAGATTCACATGAATTATGGTAAACCCTTTCTGACGTTTTAACTCTTACCTTCCATAGTTTGTATACAGTTCATATATAGCCTTTTATATTATACAATAATCCCTCTCTCCTTAGTTTTGTTCAGTTACAGCTAATATAAGAGTATTGGAAATAGTAATCCCAATAATTATTGCACAATTAAGATATGCCAGGCACTCTACTAATCTCTCTCAATGCAGTGTTACTTAGTATCACTAAGTTCAGTGACATACTTAATGCTGTTACCCACTTTATAAATGGGATAATCCAAGATTAAATCAGTTAGCAACTTACCCAAACTAGTAAATAAAACCATTACAAGATTAGCTCTATTCTAACCAGTTCCTGAGCAAATTCTGATCATGGATATGAAGAGCCCTTTAGGGGTTTCCATCTGACAGTAAAAGGGATCTAATACAAATGTACTGCTGTTATTGAGAACCAGTATATGTCACATTCTATTAGAATTACCTAATTCTTTGACTATCTGTCTCCAATAGATACCACTCTTAGGGTGGACATGTTCAACCTTGCATCCTAGATTTGAGTACAGTAGAGATGCTCATTAAATATTCACTGACAAAACAAATTAAAGAGAAACACTGATGAAGAACATGAGCCCAGCCCACTCATGTCAACTGTATCACAACCTGTCCTTCCCAGATCATGTTGTTCTTTGCCATTTATTAGTACTTCTGTATCTCATAGGGTCTTATTTTCACTTTTTGAGTCCAGTCTCCCACAGGGACTGCATTTCTTCCCTAAGCCCAAGAAATGGGGGTAGAACAGTGAAATTCTGTGGAATGCATTTTAGATCATATACCCTTTAACCTCAACCGTTGGTTGAGAATCTGCTCCAAAGAGAAATTGCTTGGAATCCCTTTAAAGTTGGGATATCACTGGTATTTTGAATCCTCTAACATCATTTATATTCTGTGAATTTGAACCAAGGCCAAGTTCATTTGATTTATCTAGATATATGTATTTTATATCTGGTTACCATACTTCAGTGATTAATTCTATTTCCAGTTTGATTCCTCAGTTCTGATCTTATTCCCTCTCTCTTTTCCACTCTCACCAGAGTTCACAAATGTGGTCTTAGTCCTCATACAGATAAGAAATATAAATTTTCAAGTACATTTAATCTCTGTGCTGAAAACAGATCAGCATAAGCTGAAAGGACCTGTCCAAAGTTTTTCAAGTTTTAGAAACAAAGTGAATTTTACACTGGACTTTCCTTTTACAACACTTCAATTGAATTTAAAAATGGTAAGTTCAAAACAGTACATTTATAAAGCTTAATGAATATATAAGTTCTATTATTAAACTGAAAAAAAGTCAACATAATAAAATGTGTTACTCACTGCACTATTTTTTTTTTCAACTCAATCCTTGGGTTTAATTTTACTTTTAATTTCTGAATTAATTTTATACTATGCTTACACAGAGCCAGCCTGCTGATATAATGAATGAAATGATGGGTCTACTTATAGTTAAGAATGAATCTGTGTATACTTTTAAGATTGATTCAGGATATTTTGGAGTAATTGAACAGAAAAAAAAAGAAAATTTCAAAAATTAATATTCTACTCAGTGGATTTGTGTGCATTCCATGTGTGAGAGGGACAGAGACAGACTGAGAAAGTGAGAGACAGAGATTTGTATATGAAAAGTAATTTTTGCTATAAATTAATTGTGGAAATTAAATGTTAACATAAACATTTTAGAAACATTTGGCCACCTGTTATTTTAAACTTGTGTTTTGGGGAAATTTTACAACTCTTTTAAGATAAAAGAATGGAGATTAAAAGTGATTTAGAAATCTTCATATTGTAATTTATTATTTATTTCAGAATTTATTATTTCAGCAAGTGACTTTATGTTTTATTACATAAATTGTCATAGGAACTAATTTAGCTACCATGATATAGAAATCAGTTCAAAAATTAATGATTTAAGAGTCAGTAAAATATTTAGTTTCATTTCAGAGGTCCTATATCTTTTACTACTCAGCTCAGATCTAAACTATGAAGACACAGAAAATAGATGATAGCACTTACCCTCTTAATATTATATGGGCTAGGATGTGGACCCCATGAGATTAATTAAAGATTAATAAGCCTTATGTTGTAGTAACAACGCATAAATTTTACTAAGTACAGTATTATAATAATTGCTATTATTGTTAGTTCACATAACTTCTATTTATTAAAAAAATGAAATAAGTTCATGTAAAACAGGAAAAAACTATTTTAAAAAAAGATTTAAAACAGAACCAAGTAATAAATGAATAGCTTATGGGAGAAGAGAATGATTATATTCTGAAATCTATGGTAAAGTACATTACTGTAATATAAAAAAGTAAAATAATGACTAAATAATACTAAAAATACTATAAAAATAAAGTACTATTCTATAATTTACTATAATAAAGTACAGCACAGCTGAATGGTGTTACTGATCTCAGTTGGGTCTGCCTGCCTTGCTTGAGGTATGTTCTTGGGTGATGGAAGAGGTACCAGGCAAGATGCCTGCATGACTGTACACGTGCGGTACTTCCACTGCATTTCCTAAAAGCCCATTGACCACAGCAAATTACATGATTGAGTTCTTAGTTAAGGAATGGCAACCCTCCTCACCTCATCCCCAAAATGGGAGAACACCATACTAAGATATATGGGGTAAAGTATGGATGTCCAGTCCTGTTACTGGCAGGATATGGAGAATTGAAACAGTAATTCTGTCCACTATAGTCATATCCAGTCATTCATTCAACACATAATTTTTGAGCAATTTATATGTTATAGGATCTATGTAGGTGCAGAGGATATAGCGAGAAACAAGATCCCTGGTCCCTCAGAACTAATATTTTAGGGGAAAAAAACAGATAATAAAATACATAATGTACTCCTTACATCAGACAATATTGTCATAAACAATATAAGCAGGGAAGGAGAATGAGGAGCATTAGGAGATAATATTTTATTTTATGTTATTTTATTATTTCATTAGTTTTTTAAATTTCATGTAAGTCCAAGTTAGTTAACATATAGTGTAATAATGGTTTCAGTAGTAGAATTTAGTGATTCATGTAACACCCAGTGCTCATCCCAACAAGTAAGTACCCTCCTTAATGCCCATCACCCATTTAGCCCATCCTCTCACCTAACACCCTACTAGGAACCCTCAGTTTGTTCTCTGAATCTAAGAGTCCGTTATGGTTGGTCTCCCTCCCTGTTTTTATCTTATTTTTCCTTCCCTTCTTCTATGTTCATCTGTTTTGTTTCTTAAATTGCACATATGAGATCATATGATGTTTATCATTCTATGGCTGTCTTATTTCACTTAGCATAATATACTCAGGTTCCACCCACATTGTTGCAAATGGCAAGATTCCATTATTTTTGATCAGGGAATAGTATTTCATGTTGTGTGTGTATGTGTGTGTGTGTGTGTGTGTGTGTACACATCCTCCTTATCCATTTGTCAGTTGATGGACATTTGGGCTCTTTCCATAATTTATTATAATATTATATTATTATTTTTAAATGTCTTATTGTTTATTTTTGAGAGAGAGCATGAGCAGGGAAGGGAAGAGAGGGAGACACAGACAGAATATACAAAGTGGGCTCCATGCTGACAGCAGAGAGCCAGATATGGGGCTTGAACTCACAAACCATAAGGTCATGAGCTGAGCTGAGTTGGACTCTTAGGCAACTGAGCCACCCAGGCACCCCTGCCTGTAATATTTTAAGGAGGGTGATAGAAAGACACAGTGGGGAGGGGACATTTAACTAAAAATGTAAAGGGAGTGAGGAGGATACTATCTATACAGACATATTAGGATTTCAGTGAATGTTTCAGCTAATCAAGAAAGCAGTAAGGGGTGTCTGGATGGCTGAGCTGGTTAAGCGTCCAACTCTTGATTTTGGCTCAGGCCACGATCATGGTTTCTGGGTCCAAGCTCCACAATGGGCTCTGTACTGATAGCACAGAGGCTGCTTGGGATTATGTCTCTCCCTCTCTCTCTCTGCTCCAACCTTGCTGTGTGTGTATCTCTCTCTCTCAACATAAATAAATAAAAAGCAAAACAAAACAAAATAAGAAAGCAGTAAATACAGTCTCCAAAACTGAAGCCAGTAAAGTTATGCAAGCAAGGCAATGAAAGCAGAGTGATAGGGAAAAGAGCATATGTTTGCTTCAGAAACCACTGTAAAGACTGTGCCTTTCACTCTGAGTGAAAGCAAAGGCAATTGCAGATTTTTGTGACATGACCAGATGTAAGTTTTAACAATCTTATTCTGCCTGTTTTATTGAGAATAGAGTGTAGGCAGAGAAGGAGGAAGAAGAGAGAGTACTGCAATAATTTGGATGAGGTATGATGGTGGCTTGGAGCTTTGGGCCAGGGCCATAGTGGCAGAGATGGCAAGAGATTGCCTAAATCTGGATTTATTTTAAGGGAGAATTGACAGTATTGACTGAAAGATTAGATGATGGATAGAGGGGAAGATAAGAACTGCCTTCAAAGTTTTTGGTCTAAGCACCTATGATGTAGAAGTGACCATTACCAGAGATGGAAAGGATATGGAAGTATTTAGGACTTTTGTGATAATGAGAAGCTTGGCTATGGATGTTATCGAAGTGGAGACATCATGCACAGAATCAAGCACACAAGCCTAAACATTTGGGGGGAGGTGAGAGCTAGAGATAAGCACAGATGTGTCCTCAGCATGAACGATGTTTAAAACTACAGTTACATACAGCATGGTTCTCAAATACAGTTACTATATCAATCCATTAAATTAAAAAAAACCATATGGTTCATCAACATTTTTAAGATTCTACTAGACTCAGAGTGCCTATACTATTATTCTATCTTAGAGTTCTTTTTTAAATTTTTTTTAATGTTTATTTTTGAGAGAGAGAGAGGGAGGGAGGGAGGGAAAAGGAGAGAGAGAGAGAGAGAGAAAGAGGGAGAGAGAGAACATGAGCAGGAGAGGGGCAGAAGGAGAGAGAGACACACACAGAGTCTGAAGCAGGCTCCAGGCTCTGAGCTGTCAGCACAGAGCCCAACGTGGGACTCAAACTCAGGAATCATGAGATCCTGACCTGAGACGGAGTTGAACGCTTAACCAACTGAGCCACCCAGGCCTCCACAGTTCTTAGATATCTTGTGAGGTGCTCAAAAAAATTTTAAGCCTCAACCCAAGAGCTTGGGGTTAAGGAAGGATTTCTGTTAAAATGGTGGAAATAAAGATTCAGTAAGGTAGAGCTCCAGAAGGCAAAAAAGAGGAGCTGAGAAAAGGTAACAATGAGCTGAGGAATGAAGCTCACTGAGCATGGAGTTGTCCAAGACTCGTCCCAACTCAGATGATTCCAGGCATATGTTTGGTGGCCAGTCCTAAGTGGTCTGGAAATACTCAAACTTGAGTCTAGAGTGTGCAAACAAGAGGACATAAGCCGAAGCCAGCAGGGCTGGGGGTATGCAAATCTGACAATGAGGGCAAGTGAGCCACAGCAGGAACAGGGATTGATTTGGCAAAGGATTCCAGAAGGCACCATTAGAGTCACTTGAGAGACATCTTAAAATCAGTGTCATGGAAACGACTCTATTCTAGTCTCTCAGTTAAAGTGCAGTCTCTGAAACACTAGAGATTTCCCTCTGATTGGCCTTCCTGTAATTCCAGAGAGCTATGATATCTCACTTCTATTTAAAAAGCTATAATGCTTGTTCCCACTTCAACACACAAGTCAGGATAGAAGGAGCTTGGTGTGTGTTTCACAGATAAATAATGATTTTGAATTAATCTGTATACAGGGATGTTTGGTCAGGCCTGGAGATTTAATTGAACTTGGTATTCATTTACGATTAGTTTGTTTTGTTTACTTTCTTATACCATTAGCGAACTTATTAAAAAGGAAACACAAATAAACTTTGTGCCTATTACATAAGAAAATAATTGGATTTTATTAATCCAGGAACTCAGGCAATCAATTAAGGCAAGGGCACTCTGGTCTCAGTCACCTCATTATTCTTCACGCTAATTAATCGCAAATACTAATGGGTTGCTTAGAAATGGAATGCTTTATTCCTTTAGACACATATAAAAGCTCTTAAAGTAGCAATGTTTGTGTCTTTGAAAAAAAATACCGCTTTCAGTGAATGGAATGTTTGCTTTAAAGTAGAAACTTCCATTCTGAGCTCTGATAGTGGATTCTTTATAGATTCTTGGTAAATTAATAATTTAAGCCACGAATGAATAACACTTTCAAGTTTAAAATCTAATAACAATGTCATTTGGGTTAGGAAATAACAAGATACAGTATTCATATATAGGTTTAAACTTCATCTATTAAACTTATTGTCTATATGGTAATAAGTAGGATATTTAACTTCTCTGAGCCTCCGTTTCCTCACTGTAAAATGGGTTAGTAATATTAGCATTGACCATGAAGAATAGGAGAATGCCGTAATGGGTATAAAATTCCTGGCATGTGTTAGACCCTTAGTAACTGTTACTTTTTTTCCCTTTTTCTTCTCTCTTTTTCTGAGGAATTTAGGATTTACCCCTCTAAGTGTTAGTCTGTAGTAGATTATTTCTGGATTTTATCTTTTTTTTTTTTTAAATATTTTTATTTATTTCTAGGAGAGAGAGAGACAGCGTGAGCAGGGGAGGGTCAGAGAGAGAGGGAGTCACAGGCTGAAACAGGCTCCAGGCTCCGAGCTGGCAGTCAGCACAGAGCCCGACGCGGGGCTCGAACCCATGAACCGCGAGATCATGACCTAAGCGAAAGTCGGACACTTAACCGACTAAGCCACCCAGGCGCCCCTGGATTTTATCTTTTTAAAATAAAAGTGTTGTTTCGAGCAGGTCCATGCTTCCCAGCTAATCTGCATGTGTTAACTTATATAGGAAATCATTTTTACTGAGGTAGGAGACACATAACCCACCTGTCTATCCTAGCTTGGAAGGGAAAATTTCACCACCCTTATATAATGAGGAGGGTTGATCATGCTTTTTTCAAAACCATTTAGTCTACCTTATAAAATATTACAATAGTTATATCTAAAAAGTATTTCTAAGAAAGCTTGTAAAATTATCTATGTGGTATTATTTATGCACATTCTTGTGCCAGTTTAGATATTTTAATCAGTAATTTTAATTTTGTTATAAAAATATTACCGGGGCACCTGGGTGGCTCAGTCCATTAAGCGTCCAACTCTTTATTAGGGATCAGGACATGATCTCAGGATCCTGAGATCCAGCCCCACATCGGGCTCTGTGCTCTCACTCTCTCACCTTCTTATTTCCTTTGTAATAAGTACTGTGGTCAAGAACTTGAACTTCACCAGCCACTTCAGGAGTGTTTCAATGTGCCCTATCTCAACCACAGGTTCAACTTTCCTTCCAACATTACTCACTATCCTGACTTTGATAGTGACCATGACCTTATCTCTTTGTATTTTCTTCCCTCAAGTGAAGATATAGATTACTCTTGATCATTAACATTAAGGATAAGATTAATTCTCTTCCAATCTACAGCTTCCAATTTCATCACTGTCTTTTTCTTATTATTTATGTGGGAAGAACCTAGAGTGTCATCTCTAGAAGTATGATTTGGATGAGATATATATCCAAGTATCCACCACCAGAATATTTACATCACCCAAAAAATGCCCTTCCACTGCATCACTTCGCAGGTCCATGCTCATCCCAGTCCCCTAGCCCTAGGCAGCCACTGATCTGCACAGAAAAGGGCTTTTTAATCTTTCTTTTTGCGGCATGCCTTAAAGACCATGTATTGTGTACTGTTTTCAATATATCCCACATTTTAATGAAAATCTGACTAGATATTGTTCAGTGTCCTTTGTCATTAATAACATTTTTTAAACTTGATATTGTAGCTAGTATTGTGGTCCAGACATCTGATATCAATACGATTGTCATATATTTTTAGGGAGCTTGGTCTTTTCTCTTTTTAGCGTTTTCACTTCTGTTATTTTTAAATAGCACTGTAAAATGTCTTTGTACTGGCATCATTTTATTTGCTCTGTTAGACTTTGAATGAAAAGTTTCAATATGAGGTCTTTCTTCCTTTTCAATTTATGTCTATTTACTTGCATTTTGTGTTTTCCTCCTCATTTTCATTCCATTTTGGCATTATTTATTTGGTACTGATATTGACAAACATTTTTAGCTTTTATTCTCTGTTAAGATTTCTCTTATGTTTTATCCTTTATTATCTCCTACTTTTTGAAAAAACAAATTCTTCAATCTAATATTCCAATTCACCAATTCATTTTTTAATTTTATCCATCCCATTATTTATCTATAAAAAGCACTAATTCAACTATTATATAAATGTTACCTTTCAGATCCTTTTAAGATTTAATACAGTTTTGGGGAACCTGGGAAGCTCAGTCAGTTTAGCATCCAACTTAGGCTCAGGTCATGATCTCACAGCTTGTGAGTTTTAGCCCAACATCGGACTCCATGCTGACAGCTTAGGGCCTGGGGCCTGCTTCAGATTCTATCTCTGTCTTTCTCTGCCCCTCCCCCACTCTCTCTCTCTCTATCTCTCTCAAATATAAATAAACAATGAAAAAATATTTAATACAATTTTATAATTCATATATAAAGATAAATAAATGTATTTAGCAAACTTGCTTTAGTTATTATTATGTTCTAATACCTCAGATAGTACATATTATAAGAGAAGAAGATAAATATTTCTATTTGATATGCTTTTGCCAAAAAAATAAAAGCCTGCATTACTATTTTTTACACTGCATGTGAGAAAACATTGAATTCTCTCAGCTTGCTAGTTTTTTAAATATCTTCATTTTTTCCTTAAATTTGAAGAGTATTTCTGCTGGGTATAGAAATCTAAATAAACTTTTTTTCCCTTTGTGCAACACTTAAAAATGACATTTCATTGACTTCTTGCCCCTCTAGTTCCTGTAAACAAATCCACTGTTATTATATTTCTTCTTCTACACATAAGGTGTCTTCTTGGTCTTATTAGTTTTAAAGTTTCTTTTTTCACTCCTATGTTATAGTGAAATATGTTGTATAGCTCATTGTTCTGTTAATTATTTTAAAATAATTTAAAATGTTAAAAATATTTTCAGTATTTTTGTCTGTGGTTTTAAATAATTGTGTTACTATTTTCAATTATATTGATTGCTTTATATAGCTTTCAATTTTCCGCTAATTCTCTTCAGAGTATTATTCACTTAAGAGGTAGACTTTTTAACACTAGAATTTCCAGTTCTATAGCTCCAACATTTTTCCCTATCAGATTTCATGTTTTCCATTACATCGTTGAGTATATTCTAAGGTTTACAATAACAATTTTGAAGTTATAACCCTCTAGTTCCATCATTTTTATCATTTCTGGTCTGTTTCTATTAATTTATATTTCTCTTCATTATACATCACATTCCACTGCTTCTTTGTATGGCTAGAAACTATTAGTTGAATGTTGGAGATTACATATTTACATTAAGTGTATATTGTTGTATGCCTTTAAAGAGATGAGTTTAGGGGTGCCTTGGGTGGCTCATTTGGTTAAGTGTCGACTTCAGCTCAGGTCATGACCTCGCAATTTGTGAGTCTTAGCCCCACATTGGGCTCTGTGCCGACAGCTCAGAGCCTGAAGCCTCTTTCAGATTCTGTATCCCCCTCTCTCTGTTCCTCCCATGCTCATGCTCTGTCTCTGTCTCTCAATAACACATAAAAACATTAAAAAATTTTTTTAAAGTGATGAGTTTGTTTTAACACACAAATTACACGAAGATCAGTTTGATTCCTCTAAGACTTGTATTTAAGCTTTATTATAGTGGGTCCAGAATAGTCTTCATTCTAATCCCACTGTAGGCTCACTGGTAAAGTGAAACTCTTGTGAACATTACATACACTATACACTGATATATTGGATATTTAATGTATATTTCATACAGTTATATATTGATATATACTTATTTTGAAGTCTATCCACTGTGGTTGATCGAAACATGAACTATTTCTCCCCTTGTGTGAATCCTGGGAATTGTCCAGCTATTGATTTCCACTGGTTCTTTAACACACTTTGAGCTTGTTCCTTTTTTGTGTGTGGTGTTCAATACTCAGCCAAAAACTTAAGAGAGTTCTTTGAAAATCTGTGAGTCTCTCTCTCTCTCTCTCCCTCAACCTTCCACCTTTCTGTCTTCATCTGCATTCAATATCATGAATTCTAGCCACTTCTCCCTTCCCAAATACCAATCCCCATAAGTCATTGGGGGACTTTGGGGAATCTCACTCCCTGCACTGTGATCTGGAAACTCATTCTATGCAGAAATCTGGAACAATTTCAAGGCTTTCTTTAAATGTTGTCCTTATTCCAAGCATCAGAGAAATTCAGTACCTATCACCTAATGTCTAAAACTAGTTGTTCCACATATTTTATTCTGCTGCTACATGATGAGTGTGAGAGGGAAATGCTGGTAGTAGTCAAAGGTTCATAGGTGAAAATAAAAGTAATTTATTTAATATTAAATTAGGCACTATTACAAAAATAATATACACACCTGTGATTCTACCATTCATATTTAACATCTAATTTGCATATTTGCTTCAGGTCAGTCTAGTGAAGGTATATTTCATATTGACACATAAGTTGCATACAGAAAAGAACATAAAACATGAGTACAGCTTACTTAATTTTGACAAACTATGTTCACTTATGTGTAAGCAGGACCCAGATAGAGCAATACTACATTACCTTCTCTGTCTCCTTCTGTCCTCCATGCTGAGGTTAACAACTGACTATTAACACCAGAGATATTTTTACCGGTTGTAAATTTTATATAAAAGGAATCCTACATTTCATATTACTTTATCATGGACTTTTTATTCAGAAATATGTTTGGGGCCCTTTCTGCTTCCAGCTACCTGAGTGAGAGGAGCTGCAGCCGGGTGGCCCAACCGCAATGGATGGTCCTACACAACTGCTCCAGGATCTGACCAAGAGGAACAAGCAGATATACAGCGTGGAGCCCAATAACCCAAATGCTCGCAACTCCTTCACCCATAATAGGTTGATTCACCTCAAGACTCTGGCTGAAAGCTGTAGTGGTAGTCAAGAAGCAGAGATATAGCCAGGGAAACCCTGTCACCTCCTATAGGCAGACCGCCATTACAATAATGCCACGGCCACCCTCAGCAGTATCCGGGACATGATCCACAAGAACAAGTGCAGCCCAGATCTGCACATGACTGCAGTGCATAGAGCCAGCATCATCCCACCCAGCCAGCAGCCTGTGATGCTGAGGGGATGCATCCTGCCCCACCAAGAGCTCATGAGCACCTGCTCTCCACCTCCAAAGCAATAAAGATGTCAACCACCTCAAAAACAAACAAACAAAACCCCCCAGAAATTGTAGAATTGAATCTACAACGTAGAATCACCTATGTTGTATAGAATAATGCATTCCGTCATTTAATGATATACAATTATTTAATTGCTATATAATTATTCCATATTAAATATAATAAAATGTGTACCCATTTTCCTAGACATATAGGTTATTTTGAGTTTGTTTTTTTTTAAACAGTGATGCTGCTAGGGCTATTCTTGTAATATGTTCACAGTGGACATCTATGCACATTTTATGGTGGCTTTGTATTTAGACATTGAACTATTAGTATATTTCAAATCATTTTTAAATAAACGCAACATTGTGAATAAAACCACCACCCCTTTTTTTCCTCTAACTTCTTTTAATGTAGGTACTTATTTTCATGAATTGCTGGGCATATTTTAATATACCAAACTATATGCACAGTATTTACATGCAATGCCCTATAATATTGTTTAATAACCAGATGAATGACATTACAATTTTGCTTTCAGTATATTTATTCATACTGTTTAAGTTAGGCTGTGCAGTTACTATTCTGCTGATGCCACAATAATAATTTTGGGGCATTGCTTTCTTCACTGCTTCTTGGAATAGATTAAGTAAATTTAGAATTATCCATTCATTAACTTGTAAGCATTCTCCCATGATATCTTTCAGGCATTTTTAAAAATTTTGGCAGAGAATAGATTTGAAAGTTGAAATAGTGAGTGATAATGGGGAATTGTTAAAATATCATTTTAAAATCTTATGGTAATTGTATAGACTTTTCTATATTGGGTCAGCCTCAGCATGTTACTGTATATTCCAGTATATCAATCTTTAAAGTATTAAAATCTATTAATGTAAATTGAGCAAAGAATTATCCCATAATTCTTGTTTTTTTGTATTTATCTGAGTTCATGTCCATGATCTCTTTTCTAATGTGAACGTTTGTTTTCTCCCTTTTTCCTTTTTGAAATTATGTGTGTATTTATTCAGTGCAATCTTGTTCAAAATAGCAGCAGTTGTAAAGAGTCCAGATTTCACAAAAGATAATAGCAAATAAATTATGGTATTTTCACACATTGGAATAGACAGCCTCCACCTCTCAAAAAACTGATGTCACCACGTGAAGAAAAAAAGTATAGCCAATGTATGCAATGTGCTATCATTAGCATGAGAGTTAATGTTATATACATGAATGTATGATACATCAATAGTATAGATGTATATATATGCACATATGTATGTGTATATACATGTATACACACATATGCATACATATACCTCTGGAAAAATTCAAAAGGCAATGATGCTATTCATTACCTTCAAAAAGAAGAATGGGAGGGCACCAAGGGACACTATTTTCTGAGAGATTTTTCACTCTCCATCCCCTGTGTCTTTTGAATTTTTAATTATGTCAATTGTGTGAGTATATTACCTCTTCAACAGAAAGCTGGCAAACAAGCAAGCAAGAAAGGAGGGAAGAAATAAAGAAAAGAAAGAGAAGAGAGGAAGAAGAAAAGAGAAAAGAAAAGAAAAGAAAAGAGAAAAGAAAAGAAAAGAAAAGAGAAAAGAAAAGAAAAGAAAAAAGAAAAGAAAAGAAAAAGAAAGAAGAAAGGTAGGAGGGAAGAAGAAGAAGAAAGAAGGAAAGAAAGAAAGGGAGGAGGGAAGGAAGGAAAGAAGGAAGAAAAAAGAAAGAAAATTTCCTTTTACCCAGTTTAGTTAAGTTTGCTAATAAGTAACAGCAGTTCAAACTCCCACTAGTAATTCATGAGACTACCTGTTTAATGACATATAATTATTAGTACTCAATGTTATTAATCTTTATAATTGTTGTCATTTTAAAGGGTGCAAAGAATTATATCATTGCTGAGATATTTATTATCTTGTCTAGTACTAGGGTTGAATTTCTGTTCATACGTTTATTATTCACTTGCACTTCCCCCTTTATAAATTGCCTTTTTATATGTTTGAATTGTTTTTGGCAATTTGCAGAGAGTTCTTTGTATATTAAAGTTATTAGCCTTATGTCTTCCCACATTTCTTGCAATGAGCATTTAGTTTCTATAATAAATGTAATTTAAAATTTCTATTGCCTAATCATTAAAAAAAGTTTCATAGCTAGGTGATGCCTAAAGGAAATATAATATGAAGTAAACTCCTACATTTGCATAGTGTTTTATAGTTTACAAACCTTTATTATATTCTCCTTGTAAAAAACACTTAACTTTTTATTTTATTTTTTAATGTTTTATTTATTTCTAGGAGAGAGAGAGAGAGAGAGCATGAGCAGGGGAGGGTCAGAGAGAGAGGGAGTCACAGACTCTGAAACAGTCTCCAGGCTCTGAGCTGGCAGTCAGCACAGAGCCTGACGCCGGGCTCGAACCCACGAACCACGAGATCATGACCTAAGCGACAGTCGGACGCTTAACTGACTAAGCCACCCAGGTGCCCCCTTAACTTTTTAAAGTAACTCATTCATGTTATTCAAAATGTGAAGTATACAAAAATACATGGGAAAATTTTTCTCATCCACCTCAAGTAACTCATACCCCTTTGCTAGAGTTAGACAATGTTATTAGAAATTTCTTGTATTCTTCAAGGTATTTATGCATATAAAATAAAATGTGTACCATTTTCCTTTTTTATACAAATAGAAACTTATTAGAGACATTATCCTTCTCCTTAGTGTTCATTTAACTATGTATCTTAGAGAACATTCTGATTTGTACATGCAGAACTTTCTTATTATATTTTCTAACTTTATAGTTTGTTTTATGGATACATTATTTAACCAGTATCCTATTCATGAGTATTTAGGTCTTTCAGAATTTATCGCAAACAGTAAGGAAGAGAAAAATATTTTATATTTTATTATTTCAGATTTTAAATCTATAAGATTTTAGGAAGGAAAAGTATTGGGTGAAAGATATGTATGTCTTGGATTTTGATAGATATTACCAAATTTACCTTATAATAACATCTGGTTTTCATATCCTCATCTGTTCACTGTGATATCAAACTCCTTGATTTCTGCAAATCTGATAAGAGAAAAATGTTTGCATTTGTCTTATTATAGTAGTTAATCAGATAGATATATAGATAGATAGATACAAACCATGTTTATTTCCTTTTCTTTGAAATACCTATTTATGTTTTCCTAGGGATAGGGTGTTTATTGTTATTGTTGTTAGAAAATACATTAAATATACAATTTCCATCTTGTGCTACTTGGAATGTATTCTTTTACAAAGGATGCATTTTGTAACCAACTTTCTTCATTGATATATTTATGGCTATCCACTTCTTCCAAAATCATTTATGGAATAATCTTACTTTTCCTATTGATTGGCAGACTAAGTTGTACATTAAATTTTCTATGTTCTAGGATCCTTCCCTAAGCTTTATACTTTGATTCATTGATCTGCGTTGGTTCACATTAATTACATACTTTTTAATCATTAGAGCTTTTGAATATTTGCCTCTGTCATGGTAGCATGAATCTCTCCTTTTTGCCTTACATTTACACCGTTTATATGAAAATTATTGCTTGTTTACTTTTTATATAAATGTTGATATTAATTGCTTAAATACCATCTCCTGCTCATAAAAAATCTTGATATTCATGATGAGAATAGTGGATAAATATATCACTGTGAAGTCACTCCATAAAGTATGGGACAAAAATAAACAAACAGCAACATTGCTAACATGATGAAGCCAACTGTTATTGATGTAAGTCAGAATAGTTATGTCCTTGTAGAAGGGAAGTGACACTAATTGAGAAAAGCTACAAGAGAATTCTCTAGAGTGACTGAAAAAGTGTACATCTTGACTGGGTGATGGTTACTTGATTTTATGTACAAATACCTCTTTCACTTTCCATACACAAGTGAAATTACAAATTGAGGGGCTACATGCAAAATCTTGCCCAGTAAAGTGGTTACAATGGATTGTACATTTTTTATATTCTAAAGGATTTCCTATAATCACCCATATTTTAGTTCTATTATAATATCATAAGTTTAGCAACTTTGGTCCAAATTCCCATAAGACTCTTGAAATCATGTATGCATTATTTCATTTGGATGAGACACATAGTCTTCAATTCTCCATGCTTTTCTGCAATCCCTTTTGTCTTATCCACCTTAACTACTTCAATCATTTCCTTTCCTGAATTTGAGCTTTATAATATCATTAATTTCACTGAACTGTGTGTGCTTATTCTTTAATTACCATTTGCATTTGTGTTACTGATAGTTGGTTATAAAGTAAATTCACTTGGAATGCCTATTAAATTCTGTCCTTTCTTAACATTTCAAATTATAACCTTATCCTTGAATGCCTCCTCAACTATTCCAACCCTCAATAATCTATTTCTTTGAATTCTATTATAACTATCTTTAATCTGATTATCAACTAGTATGTAAAAATACCTTATTTTTTTAATTCAAATATGTGTGCTATATCCTGATTTTATTAAGGAATGAATTGTATTTTAGATGAGCCATCTTCCTCAGAGCTTACACAAAGTGGCATATAATTAGCAAACTCTTAATTGTTTGAGAATTGCATGTTAGAATAACCATTTGAAACCCAAATATTTATCAGCAAGTTTACAATGGAAAATCCATTACTGGATAGTGTAGAATGCCCCATTCAGGTTAGAAGAATATAATCTACAGACATACATATTTCATTGTAATAATTTATAAAACTATGGTCTAAATATAGTAAAATTAAGATATTAATGGTTTTGAAATTTAGATATATATTTTTAGAGAAAATAAATAAATAAAATGTTGTGGTTGTAAAACTGCTGAAGAATTTTCTAGAAGAGGATGCCATTTTTTTTAAAAGAGGAAATCAATTCTTTTTGTAGATTAAAAATAAAGTAAAAACAAATTGATGTCCCACTGCTTTCCATTACAGAATTACTGAGTAAAGGACTCTGTAACATCCAGCCTTTTTTTTCCCATATCAAATCACTTCATACTAGGGTTTAATGTTCACTTGGAATGATATGTTCATTTCATTGTATATTTCTCTAAGACCCATCATCACCAGGCAATCTCCTTTTGATATTTATATTTCCTTTCATTGATATGATGCTGAAAATGGTCATTTGCATTTCCAATCCAGATGGCACCCCAAATTTTTAAGCCCTTAACTCATCTCTGTTAAATAGAATGAGGCTGGAACTAAAGTTTCTTCAAAGCCCTTGTTTCAAGGCACTGTCTTTTTGTTTGAGGTATTCATGACATATGCACTCACAGACAACTTGTACCCAGTGGCACTAAGAAATTAAAAGATAACATGAATAGTATCACACCAGAAAAAAACTATTACAGTGATAAAGAGAAAAAAGACAATTTAGCCTAAGTCCTTGAGATATCTAAACTAATATTCAACAAACTAAGAGGTGTAACTTGCCTATGGGAAAGTCACTGAGGTCATTCCTAGATAAAAGTCAACATGCCCAGAAGAGGGACTGCTTATTAGGGTTGTTGGATTGTGGCGGTGACCTTTGACATCCAATTAGGCAGGGGGAGCTAAATTCCTCAAAGCCTCACCCATGCCTATACAAGATGAAAGCTCTCTCTGTCATTTGTCTCTGGTGTTTAAAATAAGTTACTGCACTGTGGTTTATTCTCCTGTCTTGAATCTGTATTCATTCCTCTTTTGTTTGTCAAATGCAGAGTTCTGACAGCATCTGATTTTTAAAAACACTTTGAAGTAGCTGAGGGAATACGCTATCAGTGTCAACAGAAAATAATTAACTTTTTGTATGAAAATGGAATTCAGATTTGTATGTCGTTTTGTGATCTCAGAGGCCAGTGTTTATTAGTTTCATTTGACATTTGATAATTCACCTTGTTAGGGGCAAATAATTAAATTTGATTTATTTTTTATTTTATGAATTTATATACAAGAAAATAAAAATAATCATAAAGTACACTGTCATTGCCACATTTTCATGAATTTTCTAAATTGTAGGCTTAAAAATATATAAAAGAAATTAAATGTGGCCAATTAAAACCCACTATTCTGAATAAGTAATGAAAAATAATTTTAATTAACTAACACATTGTACTATATTTGTATTCATAGGCTTGCAGACAGTCTGTGTTTTAAAGTGGTTAAATATTCCTTGTGAAAACTTTATAATAAAATCAATTACTTAGCAAACTGTTTTGATAAATAGCTACCAGCTAAATAGGAAGAGAGGAGTATTTAAAACAGGAAAGGTGATTATATTTATATACATTTGTTAATTGAGCACAGGCAATTCTATTCTGGTATCTAAACGTATAATAGACTAATGAAAGTATAAATATGACGGGAGATTTGGCTCAGATATTATTGACACATTTAGAGACAGTGAGAGAAGAAGTAGATAATTCCATAAATGAATAGTTTCTGGTGTCTAATTTTTAAACATTATTTAATATTTATTTATTTTAAAAGAAAGAGAAAGAGAGAGAGGAGGAGGAGGAGGAGAAGAAGGAGGAGGAGGAGGAGGAGGAGGAGGAGGAAGAGGAGCAGCAGAAGCAGCAGCAGCAGCAGAAAGAGAGGGAGAGAGAGAATCCCATGCAGGCTCTGGGCCATCAGTGCAGAGCCCAACACAGGGCTTGAGATCAGAACCTGAGTCAAAATCAAGAGTTAGACACTTAACCAACTGAGCCATCCAGGCCCCTCTAGTGGCTGATTTCTCAGCCTGGGTCTCTGACACTTGCCAAGACCTTGACTTGACTTGCTCATATAGGTATAAACATCAAACATTACCTGACTATATCCAAGGCCAGATTCAAGAGCATGGGACCATTGCTGTTGCACAGGGCCACATGCTCAGAAGGTCCAAGTGCTTGGTTTAATGCCCTGTTGTCACTGTCTTGAAGTTTTATCTTTGACCTTATGTTTTGATAGTGAATCTCCATGTCACAAGGAAACAGAGTTTAAGGGGGAGGGAGAGGTATGCAGTCTCAGTCCATGCATAGTCCTGTCTCTCAGCCACCCAGTGCTGATCTTTAGTTGCTCGGTTTCTTACTCTCTGACTCTCCAGACCCCACTTGCTGTTGCTGCTTTGCTCTACCTGGGCAATAACCCTTCTTTTTCTCAGTTGGGGTGATGGGTGGATGGAGCCCACATTCTACCATCACTTTTCACACCTCGGTGGGGGCCTGAGTATAAGAGCCACTCAGAAGGCCTGGCAGAGTTGGGCACCTGCACTCTGGAGTGTCTCTGGTGGGGCTGGTGACAGTCACCTCTATCCACTGCAGACAATTCCTGGGTATGAACTGACACAAACTGTGTCATTTCGGTATTTTCACAAATGAGTCAAATGCTCTTGTATTTGTCTGTAAAACAAACACTGCACATTATAAAGAATGATGGAAAAATCCATGCTAATAATTTTAAATATTATTTACTTAGAACAACATTAAATAGCAAATAAAAATACCCTGATAAATCAAGAGAGAGACCACTGAAGAAAGGAAAAGCTTTATATTTTTTTAGTGTCCTTTACAGTACTTTTCTTTATGAACAAGGGGCCCTGTGTTTTCATTTTGCTGCAGCCTGCAACTCATGTAGCCAGCCCTGCTTTTAGATAGCTGTATTGCATTCTGTCTCACTGTCAGGTGATAACTATTTTATTTTTACTGTATGTGCCTCCATGTGTCATTGTCCTTCTGGACCTTCCACTGTGAACTTGTCAGTCTCCATGCAGTCAGAAGGTTCTTCCAGATTGTATTGTTTGGTCTGATTTGCCCTGTCTGGCCCATCTGGCTGATAGACTGCAAAGATGAATGTGGGTGGGGCTTCAGCAGGAGTTTCAGCAAGAAATTAACTGAAAAAATATGGCATGGATTCACGAGTGGCTGTTTTCAGCACTGGTGGGAAGAACAGGCATAATGTGGGCAAGTTAAATATTTGATTAGCAGTAGGCTTAGAGAATCTATAATGTCCTTTTCCTCTCTGAATTTTATGATTTCAGAGAAGAAGAGATATTGTTGGCATAAGAAAAATAAATGATCTCTAATGTGGTTCTCGTGATTATGATCTATCATTGAAAATTGGCTTCAAATTCTAGGCAGAGTATAGTAGTTCCATAATTTGAGTAGAGGCAAGTAGATAGAGTTCTGCAGGCTCATCTTTCTGACACAATTTGCCAAAAATTTCAGAGGAAATTGAGTGTTATGTAATATTAACAGATGAGATAAATAGAGAAATTAAATGAAATGCCTGATGTGGTCTGATCACTCATCTTACTAGCCAGTGCTCTGTGTTCATCTATATTTGAGAGTAGCTTGTGAACTTGGGCAATTCACTTAATAACTCTTAGCCTCTTTCACTACCTTTTATAAGGCAATAATATTGCCTCATTTTGTGATTATTTGCAGTAACGCATAAAGTCCCAGCACCACAGACCAAATAGAATTTAATTCCATTTCTGTTTGGAACCTCTCCGTTTAATCACACCTTCACAATGTCCTACTCACATAACAAAAGTAATGAACTTCACGGAATGTCCTTGTAAGAGGGATACTTATCAATTTCAGAAGAGTTATATATATGAAATGTAAGGCATTAATTAATTAATCTAATTCTTTTCTGTGTTTTCTTTGATGTCTAGAATCAGATAAAATGTGAGTAAGGACTAAGTTTTAAATTATCCACCAAAATATTTTTGGACAAATTACTCCAATTATTTATAAAAATGTTTTTCCAAACATATGGTAGACAGTGCCTAACTAGTATTACTTGATATTCAAACTCAAATTGCAACAATAGTCCATGGGGGTGTCTTTTCTCATCTTTTCAAAGTCTCTTTGCCTGCAAGGAAAACAAAATATAACAAAAATCCTGTGCCTTATTCATTTATTTTTTTCATTAAAGCCCAATCAATGATTCAAAAAACTCTAGATTCAGGCCCCAGGGGGTTAAAGTTTTAGGGCACTTCATAAATTATAAAGGCATATTGTTTAATTCAATGCAGTTACTTCTTCCTTTTTTAAATGTGATTGTTTATATAAATGCCTGTTGATTCAATTTCTTATTGTGTTTAATAACTTAATTACTCTATACCCTCACAGCTACCTAGTGCAGTAGCCTTCCATATGATCTCACTATCCATCATTTATTTATATTTTAAAATATGTTCCATTCTCCTGATAGGGTCAACCTCCTAAGATAAGCAATTCAAATTATTGGAGATATGAAGGAAGTAGAAAACAAATTTCTCCCCTTCCAGAGTTTGGAATAAACTGAAAGTTAAGACAGAGGAGAGAGACTAATGACAGTATTAAAGCCAACCTCAATACTCACACAATTTTTCAAAGAGTATGGATTTACATATGTAGCCAAATGTGTTTATAAGTGCTATAAGCCTGCCCACTTGAATAGCCCACTTAATAGAAAGTCTGAATTATAGAGCAAACCCAATCACTACAGCTGCGGACTCTGAAGGTAGAGTAGGGTGGTGTTTCAAGGGTCAACAATCTCCAGAGTTAATAGACTAGCTGCAACAATTCACCCATTTCAACTTTGTAAAAAGTCAAATGCTTGTTAGCCATGGGTCGGGCAATATGCCAGAGAACTCTCCCTAACCTAAAAAAAGACACAATGGAAGGGTATCTCTTAATAGTTTATATGACCTTCTTCTAAAATCCTTCCATGGTTTCTTACACAATAATTTTGAACTCTCTTTCTCAACCCTCAAACCCCTTCTCAGCATAGGGGTCCATAAAGTGGCCCTACTTCACCTACTTCTTATTGACTCGATTACTTATACTTCAGTCAAGTGTATATTCTACCACATCAGACCTACTCTAAAGAACTGACATGTTGTATTTTCATTTTTATTCCCATACTATTTACCTAATCTACAAAGCTCTCTTTGTGTATATTCTGGTTATCAAAATTATATTCTTCCTTCAAAATTTGGATGAGACACTGGCTGTTCCAAAGGCTATTTTCTGATCTTCTATATGGAATTATCATTTCCCTCTGCTGGCACCTGGAGCTCATTGCTCATTCATTTAGTGCAATATTTCTAGTCACCTAACCTTCTAGAGTTGAAAGATCACTAATTTGACCAGAATTTGAATCCTACCTCTGTTGCTTAATTAATTACCCTTATTTGGGTATCACTTTTCAATCCATAAATTGTGTATGATAATGGCTAATACATAGGGTTTTTATGAAGGCAAAAAGAGAATGTAGGGTAAAATCATCTTGGAGTAGTAGAGCTCAATATATTTCAGTGTTTTTCCCTTNTGTATATATATACACAAATATATATACGTATATATATACACATATATATACGTATATATATTTGTGTATATATATATTTATGTGTATATATATATATTCCATATGAAAGAGAAGAAAATTTCTTTTTAATTGCAATAATTGTGAATATAACAGAAAATACTATATACTGGGGTACTTGAAATGTACATCAAGTGTATCTGAGATAGCATCTGTCCCAGTTTTATACCTGAAATACTGAATCATTTACCAATAAGGTAACAGAAAACATATTAGACTTTACTGATTCCTTTTAAAAGTCACTGAAGATACTATATTAAATGGATTTTGGATTTAAGTAGAAGAGGTTATTCAATGGAAAAAATCAGAAGGGAATATTTTCTTTGAGGAGAATATTGCTTTAGGTTGTTCCAGAAAATATATACTGATATTCTGAGAACCAATAATAAAAAAAAAAAGAGTCTCAGTGCATTTAAGATATTGTGGCTCTCACAAGTTATGAGAAGTACCATAATTTTTATGATCTATAATATTAGAATTTTAATTTAAAATGGTAAAAAAATTGTCTGACAAAGGAGTGTTCAAGGTAGAGAAAAATGATTTTTTTCTCTATAGGTAAGAAAAAATAAAAATGGTCAATATTTTGAAGTCCTAAAATATCATTTGTTTTTAAAAAAGAAACTTAATAATTCAGTGTTGAATGTGACAGACAGTGCTTCACAAGGAATAATTAAGATATACTTGGGGAAAGGCATCTGGCCAATGAAATGGGAACCATTCTGGTAGCTAGTTCTGATGGTTATACCAAAATTTATATCCTAGTCCTACGAGATTTTGCCCACACAGTAAGTTTTCCATTATTTATACTGAGGACACTGGGGTTGACATAGGCCATCCAGATGCTATAGAAAGCATATGCTATAGAAAGCATATGGTTTGTGGGATCTTCTGAAGTTTTTTGAAGAAGAGCTCATCGTTTTATTGCTTTAGAAGACCTGTAAACACATCAGCATTTTATTCTAAACAATAAATGCAATTGAGAAATTTCTCACTTTGAATCAAATACCAATTTGATACATACGATTTTTTATTACAAGAAATACATCATTTCTAGAATTAAAATCTCAGTATGAAACATTGTAACTCTTGTAGACCAGATGGATTTGTGAACACTTATTTATTAAATCTAAATTACCTTGGGGACTTAACAACCAGTTCAATGCTGGAAATCCATAAACCAAGGTCACTATCTAATCCATTTGGGTTGCTACAACAGAACACCAAAAACCAGGCGACTTATAAACAACAAAAATTTAATTCTTACACTTGTGGAGACTGGCACATCCAAGACCAAGGTGCAGGAGATTTGGTATCTGGTAAGAGCTTGCTCCCTGCTTCATAGAAGATCATCTTCTCATAGTGTCCTCACATGGAGGACAGGAGAAGGGAGATCTCCGGGCCTATTGATAAGGCCACTAATCCTATTCCATACCTGATCACCTACAGCAAGGACCCACTTCCTAATACCATGATGTGGGGGTTAGCATTTCAACATATGCATTTATGGGGAAGCATTCAGTTGATAGCATTGATAGCATTGTCCTTCATGCGATAGCTGAAACTAAGGTCCTCAAATTTACCTTCAGAAATATGTTGAGATTTCTGTGACATTTCCACAGGGTGGTGTAAAATGTCAGCCCCTGAACTTTCCAGTGATAGGTAAAAATTATATGATGACAAAAAGTTGGCATTAAATATCTTGCTTATATTCAAGATGACCACTCTCTGTATATCTCTAAAATATGCCTCTAATAAATTTACACTTCTAATAAATTATTGTCTCTCAGCTTATAAAAATGTTCTTTTCACCTGTTAGAGACTATTTCTTGTAAAATTGGGCACTTGCCCATGAAAATGAGTAATAGAGCCGAGACTAAGTTACTTATTTTCTGTGTTCATAGGATGACTACAAAATTGAAGCCAGACATTTTGCTTATTAGAAAGTTATGCTTAAAAAGAATTCTCAGTGTTTGCTTTCAAAGACTGTTCAGTTGAAAAGTAGCATTCAGATCCTTTGGAATGACTGTTTTTTGTTTTGTTTTGCTTTGTTCTTTTTTATTTTTTGTTTTTTAGAATAATATCTAGTAGGGCAACCTGAATCATGTGTCAGGCTGAATGGCTTCACCATAAATATTTTCTGATTCCTAAATGTGCCATTGCTATGCCTGCTTCCTCCTCTCTGGCTTTTCTTCCATTCTTCCAATCCATTTTCTACATCAGGTTTGCCATGACTTTTTGTCATTATCTCTATGCCACTTAGAACTATATTTTTGGCTACATTAAAGCAGAAGGGGCTTGGAAAGAAGCAGAAAGAAGTGCTATAAAGTTGAATAATTGAGATACAATCTTTGACTAGTTTCATTCAACCTCTTTCCAGAGGTGAATTTGGCAATGTACTTAACCAGGAGAATAAGTTCTAATGCACTGCTCATGATTCACTTTAGGCAGGCCTTTGTATCTTGGGGGGCACGTCATCTTGTGGAGAGGGGACTCCCTGTTCTCCAGGTTTTCTCCTTTTTTATATCATAGAATAGCAGATTTTTGCCAAGTGCCCTACTAAGATTATAATTATTATAAATTCTTCAAATGCATAACATATTTCTTGAGGTCAAGGAAAATTTTATATTACTTATAATATAAAATTTAATATAAAAGATGAATGATATTACAAGACAGTGATTAAGGACAGTGATTAAGAGCACAGTTTTCCTGGGGTGACTTGGTGGCTCAGTTGGTTAAGCATCTGACTTAGGCTCAGGTCATGATCTCACAGTTCATGAGCTGGAGCCCCACATGGGGCTTTGCACTGACAGTGCAGAACCTGCTTGCAATTTTCTCTCTCTCTCTTTCTGCCCCTCCCTTACTTGCTCTCTCTCTCAAAATAATAAACATATAAACTTTAAAAATATTAAATTTAAAAAAAGAACAGTTTTCCTGATTTCAAATTTTGCCTCAGCTATTCACTATCTTCTAATTTCATCAAAGGCTGAATGCATTAGAGAGAGAGAAATAATGGGTCCATCTCCAAATAATGTTGTGAAGGGTGAGAACATACAAAAAGTCCATAACTAAATGCCACGTAAATACCGGAGGTACTCAGTGTATTTAGGTATTATAAGATATTACACATAAGAGCAAACAGAATAAAACTTTGAAACTAAATGAATTGCTCAATTCCTATTTTCTGTTGAACTTAGTTGAATTTCTAGTGTTATACAGAGATAAACCATAGTGTTTAAGGAGTACTTGTCAGCAATTTTGAAAAGTTCATACTTTTACTTTCAAAAGCACAACCATTTCTGTTAGTTTCTTACATTCTTCTTGGTTCAAATTCCCAAAACATGTCTTAATTTTCTCAATGGATTGAACCAATTTTTCCCCATTTATTCAAATAAATGATTTGAATGGAGATAAAACAAAGAATTAAAATTCTTTCTACTTTGGGGGTTTTAAAGTAAAATGCCTAGCTGTAGTAGGGCCAGATTTTTAAATAGCCAAGTACCTAAGCATTCTAAATCTAATTATTTTTACTGTTCTTAAAACCTAATTATGCCAAATGATATAAGGCTATTTACCTTAAATATCGACCTGTTATGGCTTATTTAATTTGCTGCGATATTATCCAAATATCCTATAAGCATCAGAAAAATCTATATCTTAAAAACAAAGCTATGGCATAATTTTTATTATGTCTGACTTTTTCATTCTAGACTATAAACATTATAATTTGACTGTATAACTTTTATTGACTTTTTTGCTAACAAATATCTAAAGCCAAAAATAAACTGGACTTTGGGAATGTGTGTACAATTTAACAGGCACAAAGATGCCTTACAAAAATAATTGAAAGACAATCAGGTAGCTGCTGCCTAATGCTTTCAATAAGAGTAAGAAAAATTAAAAGGATAAAATTTAAAATTCTAAATAAATCTTGTGCAACTGCCATTGAAATATTGATATGTAAACGTACTTCTGTTGTTACATCCTCTGTCTTTCTGGTAAGGAGTATTTTTAAAGTTCAAATACACTATGTTAAATAGTCTGTAACTTTGGGACACCTGGGTGGCTCAGTCACTTAAGCATCTGACTTTGGCTCAGGTCATGATCTTGCCATTTATGAGTTTGAGCCTTGCGTCTGGCTCCATGCTGACAGCTCAGAACCTGGAGCCTGCTTCGGATTCTGGGTCTCCCTCTCCTTCTGCCCCTCTCCAGCACTCTCGCGTGCTCTCTCTCTCTCGCTCTCTCTCTCTCTTAAAAATAAGGGGCACTTGTGGGGATAAGCACTGGGTGTTATATGGAAACCAACTTGACAATAAACTATTTGTAAAAAAAGAAATTAAAAAAAAAATTAAAGAAAAAAAAATAAATGAACATTAAAAACTTTTTTTGAAGTCTGTAATTTTAGTGTATAAAGTTATAAGTTTTTCAGTTGCACTCTTTGTACTCCATTAACTTAATGTCCATGTTGTAAAGGTAGCAGAAAACTTCCTTTGTTGAAGATCTTTTAAAAAAATTATTAGTAAAGACAGAAAAAATAGCCAAAGTGCTTTACTTTGAATATGTGAGTATACATGTGTCTGTAACTGCAATTCTAAATAAATAATTATTTTTCTGATATCTGGTTTATTTATATGTGAGTTTACTGCTCTTGAGATTGAAAATCTTTAAAATTTATTCCTTGAATAAATCTTTGTTTGAATGCTTTCATGCATACTAAAAATAGTTAAAATAGGTGAATAAATTCATGCTTTGAGATAATCTGACAATACAATTATTGTATTTCAAAACACAAACCAAATAAACCTAGTACATTATGTAGAACACATAAAAACTATTAGGGAGACTATGCATTTTACATTAAAAATATGGAGGTAACATTTTAGTTATTTCAAACTTTCAATATTATTAAAGAGTATGTACATGAACATCGTGTATAAAAATTGTGGCATGTATTTCTTTCATTTAGAAAATAATTCCATTAAAATTTAATATTAAAAGTTTTCTTAATCCTAACTTAAGAAAAGTTTACAGAGGATTCCTTGTTCATCTAAGGAGACACTTAATAACACTATGACTCCCAGCCCACTGGACTTTAAAGCTAATCAATTTGTAGAATTAACTCAGAGTCTATCAAGCAACAATCAAGACACTGTTCCCATCACATGATGGGTACATATGTAGAGATTCACCAGAGATGGAAAGATAAAGAGCTCACCCATAGTTATAGAAAGAGAAGAAAAGCAAAACGTATGTGATTTCGGCTTTATAAGTCAGAATTATGAGCTTTCATGCACAATTGAATTTTAAGTTTGAACCTTGCTGTCAGGACATTGTCTTTACTATTTCTCAGTGATACCGTTTTCTACATTAACTCCATTTGTGGAAATATAAAGCTGCTGCCATTATTTACATCCCGACCAGCTTAGCAACTTGAGGATTGAGAGAATACCACTTCCAACTAATATCATCAGTATTGTCTGAGGGTACGCAATCTCTCAACTCTATATATCTGTAGTTATTTCTTAATCTATATCTAGAGCACAGAGATATAGTTCGCTGATTAGCCAGGCCTAGGGTCAAGTTCCTACCCTATAAATTCAAAATACAATGGGTCCAGTGCAAAATATATGTACAGTGAAAATACAGCAAATCAATTATCTAAAGCATAATTACAACGCTTTTCCTTGAAAGAAAGGAGGACTCTCAGGTGGGCAAAAATAGGTGATGACCTCACATTCTATTTTCTAACTCATAAACAATTACACAAGCCCATCTTCCCATATATTTACTTAAAAAAAATAAAGCTGTATATATCATACCACTTCACACCAAAAAGAAAAATTAAATAATTCACTTTCTACTTGAAGTGTTATCCAAGTTCTCAAGCAGTTAACATATCCAGCTTTTGAATTAGTTATCAGAGTGATGGGCATATTTTTCATTCAAGTCTCACTCCTTATAATTGGCCAACACATGGCTGAATACAAAATTTCAATGCCAGTAGCACAGTACTCTAGAAGAACTATAAGAACATATATTAATTTTTTCAATCTTTTTTGCTTTGAGGTATAACAGATATACAAATAATTACACACATTTCACATGTGCATCTTGATGGGCACAGGCATATAGCTGAGATTGTGGTGACGGCATCACTGATATATGTATACATTAAGTGTTTAGTTAAGACGAGTGTATTAGCTTCCTGGTATGTTACAGCACACAATCACAAACTGGGTGCCTTAGAACACACTTCTGGAAGTTAGAAGTTCAAAATCAAAAGGATGGCAACTGTCTTCTAATTCGTGTTATTACTGGAAATCGTAGGCATTTCCTGCTTGGAAATTGCAAAGCTCTAACCTGTGCCTCCATTGCCACATGGCTGTCTCCCCTCTGTTTAGCGGTTATGTTCTCTCTGTGTGTGTCTGTCTGTGTCTCTTCTCTTATAGGGAATTCAGTCATATTGGATTAAGGACCCACCTACCCTAGTATGACACAACTCAATTACATGCACGATAACATGTAATCCAGATAAGTTCACATTCACAGGCACCAGGGGTTAAGACTTTGGTATATCTTCTAGCAGAACACAATTCAACTTAACACAAGGAGAAAGCAAAAGAATGCATCTTTACCATCAGTGCATAATGTTCTGATGATAAAAAGGAAACATCTACAAAAGGATCACAAACAATAGATACCACATTCAAATGTGGATGCTAGACCAAACACAGGAATGGAAAAGGCATTATTTAAAAAAATAAATTTTACAAGACTCTTAGACTTCTTGATTTAGAGTGTTTTGAACATAAATGTTTTCAGTGTTTGGAGAGAGTTATTAGAGTGTTGAGTCTTATCATCCCATGGAGTCCCCATCCTTCCTGCTAAACTCAAATTTTTATTATAATGCAATGAGTTTACTCAAAGAGCAGGGCAACATTTTAAATTGATGTCTAGACTTCTGAGAAAGCAAGGGACTGAGGTTAAGCAACCGACTAGCTAGCTATTCCACTGGGTGAGCAAAGGGAAGATTGCTGTTTCACTGAGCAACTTCTTAGGAGAGAGGATACAATACTTTTTCATCGATTAAAAAAATGTACCTTTGTGAGAGACAAGATTGCTTTAGAACCATCTTAGGCTTTCTCAAAGAATGACTTTAGATTGGCAAATAAAACTAAACAGGCATCAAGGGAAACCTTGGGCCAGAAGAGGAGATTGTGACAATGAGGAATAGAGATTCATCTACCTTAGTCATCTGTGAGGTTAGAGCTCCTAAACCATGATAAGGGCTCTGAAGAAACCATGAAAGACTTCTGGAGGGAAAGTCACCTTTAAGTATCTAGAGAGCAGTGTGGCAAAGTTAGTTTTTCACACAAAACAGTGGTTAATAGCTTCTCCCTTACTACCCCATTTAGTCTTCAGGCTACAAAATACCACACACTAGGTAGCTTATAAACAACAGAAATATATTTCTTGCAGTTCTTAAAGCTGGGAAATTTAAGATTAAGATTCCAGCATGGTCACCTTCTGATGAAGGAGTTTTTCCTGGTTCATACTTGGCGCTTTCTCATTGTGTCCTCATATGCGGAGAAGGGGCTATGGAGCTTTGTGGGATCCTTTTAATAAGAGCATTCTTGAGGATTCCACTCTCATGACCTCATCATCCCCAAAGGTTCCACCTCCTAAAGCCATCATATTGGGCATTAGGATTTTTACATATATATGGGAGGTGGAAACACAGACATTCAGGTCATAGTACTCTCCCACTCTACCTCCAAATTATAAGCTTCAGTGGACCAGGCAGACTTTCCATCTACATTTGGCCTGAGTTGAGGGAAAGCAAAAACAAAATTTCTGAGACTTGATTACTACGTGGAACTGCATTTGGTAATTAGTGATTTAAGATATTGTTACATAAATATGGCCCATAATTTGAATGGAATTGCTGATTTCACATCTAGATTCAAGGGAAGAACGAGCCTCCCTAAACTGATTTTAAAGAAAGATAGGAAATAAAAATAAAGGTACTTATGAATATCCCTAGAAATTTTACCTGTTTAACAGAACGGTTTTAATGCCATATGTTATATTCTATAGACCAAAGATAGAAAAAATCCCCTCCTGTGGTTTTGTGGATAAACATTAGGGAGATTCCCCAAGGCCACTAAGGAGGACTGAGGAATTTGCCCCTTTTGCAAGCACCTCCTAGGGAGTACTAAGAAATTAAAGATTTACTTGTGGTGACCATGCTGAGAAAAATCTTATGGCTCTTTAATGTTCTTAAATGTTCATATACTTTGGTTAATTCTTTCTTTTTAGGGTTGTTTCTCCATTACCTGGTCCATCAATTGGAGAATACAAAATATTAAATTGAAACACATTGTAAGTAGACAGATATTTTACACATCACCACTAACATACAAAAGTTTATGCAGAAAGGCAAGTACTCTTGAATCAATGTGTTGAATATATCTTTGACATGAAATTTCTACCCCCAAAACATTTTACTTGAGACTTTGCTCTGACTTACTGTGATAAATAGAGCTAAAATCTCACACATTCAATAAGGCTTATCGCAAATTTATTAAATTTCGCTGAAAGAATCTTGACAAATGCTTAGGCAAGATACATGAACAAACAGAGCCATTTATTAAAAATTTAAATGTACATTTAAAATTTTTAAAAGAAAACCTGTCATCTACAAGTTATCTATTTTCTTTTTATTAAGAGACCATAATTTAAACTATAGAAATCATTTATTTGTGATGGCATAACAGTGCCATACAAATAATTGTATCAAAATTAAAAGAATTCACATAAGCTGGTAAAGCTGGGCAGTGGAGCTACATAGATATGATTCATATACATTTCTACTTGAAAGTCCTAAAATAAGATTGATTATTTTTGGCCACTAATTTTTTTAATTGATCAGATCAACCTGACAAAGGATATTAGAATGAAATAAGCTTTACTTTTGTGAAAAAGTATTTTAGGTTAAAAAAAAAAAAGTATGACTGCTTGAAATCTATGAAAACATAGATATATAGTATATATCTTTTTCAATAATGAGATGAAATTTATTTGCTGAAATAACTGAAGCTCTATAATTTATAGCTGGGGAAAGGTGGATGAGGTGCAAGGTAACAAGGAAACTTGACTCTTGCTAGAGGGAAAAAAGAAAATTAAAGGCAATAGTGTGCTATTGTTGCTGTTGTAGATGCTGTTATTGTGACAAGTGTTCCTATCTACCTAACTTTTAAACGTTTGAACATAATTCACATTTTGAAAGCTCTAGAGAAAAGTAGAACTCTTCAGTACTCTTTGTCTCCCTATACTTTACTTTCTTTACCTTCCTTCACTTGCCTTCAGCCTTCGATTGGAAAATAGACTTCTGTGGTTTGAGCGGTCAATACATGTGGAGATCAGGGCAAAGTTCAAATGAGTTTACTGATTGATTGTGCTTTTCTTACACTTTATGGTTATAATTTAACAAGATTTTTCATAGGAAGCTAATAATTTTTTGAAACAGGAAGGGAGATATTCTGGAAAACAAATATGTGAATTATGCTACTGTCTCCACTTTATCTTTCGACTATGATAGAAATACCCATTTATAAAGAAATAAATAATTTTATACAATTTATTATGGCAGATATTAAACTTTCAATAAGATAATGAAAGCTATCTTCTTGTGTCACTGACTTCCTGTGGGTTTGAAATATTATAAAAGCCCGTCCGGTCATTTTGTGTGCTCTGAGACTATATACTGTTGAGAGACAGAACAAAACAACAATCATCATATATTGCTAAATGAGAATAAGAACGAGTGTATATGTTTTCAACACTTAATCTTCATTATCCCAAATTTATAAATAGTGGGAAAAGATCTCATATTGGAACATGGATATGGCACATGCAGCTATATGTCTATCAGTTAAAGAAATAAATAGAAATAAACCTTAGGTTTTAGGCTGAGACTGATGGTAAAAAAAGCTATTTTGGTGCATGTTTAGGCTCAGCAATGATAAGTTTAAGCTCTTCTGATATCTGTCATATTCAAGGCACATGAAATGCTAGAAAAATGCCCCTGTATTAAAATGTATTATGATGAATTGGGCAATGCAGCAAACATTATTTTTTCAAATACATATAAAATTTAAGGATAGAAATTCTGATATATTGCTGTTTTAATTACAAATTCTGAATTATCTAAATGAAGCATGCATACATTACTATAGGGTTATATATTATTATCTCTCTCTCTTACATAGTATAAGATTAAAGAAATATATCTTTAAATACAAAGTATAGATATTAGTCAAAAANGTCCAGGGGAAGAAAACACAACTAAATCAGCCAAGATGGAGTTCCCTTTATCTGGTGCAAAGCTGAGAGTGGTGAATACTTATAGGCTGATAATATCTGCCCATTTATAGAAGATCAGATAACAATTAAAAGTTAAAGTTAATGTTTATGAAATCAGTATTATGAAAGTTCAGTCCTATTTTTCCTTTGGCTGACGATCCTTTATTCAAAGTCTTTACCAGACAGTCATATTATTTTTAAATAAGTCCATTAAAAAGTAACTTACAGCTCTGAGAGAAAAGGCATGTCCTTCCTGGTAGCAGTATTTATTAGTGTTTCATCACCAACTCTTTTGTCACTCAGTTTACTATTTGTTATATTCTGGTTTCTGGAGTAATGCAGAGAAATTCTACTTTCATATTAGGATGAATATTTAGATGTCTCAAGGCCTTACAGGTGTCTTGTCTATGGATCATGTAAACCCAATGCATAAAATGATTTTACTTCAGTCTTTTAAATTGGAATGACTCCTTTGACAGAGAAGGTAAGCAAATACCCAGTAATTCAATTTATAAATAAAAGAGTTTAATATGAGCTAAGATTTTGAGTCTAGCCATCTGGTTCCTAGTTCCATTCTTTTTAAAAGAGAATGACCATAAGAAATTTATGCAAACTCTCTGTGACTTAATTTCCTCATATGTAAAAGGAAGATGGTAAGAGGATCTTCCACATAGGATTATTGTGAAAACCAAACATGTTACACATATAATACCTACAGTTTCTTATATATAATACTCAAAAATTGTCTATTATTTTTACATTGTTATATTATTGTTCAAATAAAAATTAATAAAAGGGATAAAAGAGGAGAAATATAGCTGTCAATCTGCTTATAAACTCATAAGAAATTAATTTAAAATACATTGTTTTTGGACATTTTGATGAGAAAAATCATCATAATTTCAGGGGGAAAAAAGGGAATGGATAGATTTAAAATAAATGTTTTTCATTCTCTTGTTTGGGCAGACAGAGAAGCTTTGTTCCATCACATCATCCAGGACTTTGGTTTTCCTGGCTTACTGCTCCATCCTCCTCTACAACAATGCATGGATCTACATTATCAGACTTAGTTTCTTTCCTGATCCATTTTCAAACCTTATGAAGGATAAAGAGAGAATACCCTGAGCAAGTAGTTTCATTGTGATTAATTTGAAAGTTGCCCATACCCATTATACTATTTTTCATTGGCAAGAACTCTGTCACAATGCCACCTGCAAGGGAATCTGGGAAATGTGTTCTTTATCTGTATGATTATCCTTAAGAAAGAATAGGAGAATCAATCTGAGGGAAGAGAGTAAACTTGTACTCAACCCAATTTCCCCATCTCCAAACAGAGCAACAAGAGCAATTGATTATCTTTCCTCCTGGCCCTCTGGTTTCAGTTGGTTAGTGTATGCTATCTCTAAGCCTAGTAGTGCCTGATATGCTAGTCTTAGTGTAAAGTAGGAGCAAAGTCAAATGAAACAAGCCTAAGGCATTTGATTACTTTGATTCTTACAAATATCCATTGCATGGAAAGGAGTTTGGAACTGAGTGACTTAAAATTCACATCAACATGGTATCAAATGAATCACATTTATTCAACATATTTATTAACTACTGTGAACAACAAATACAGTGATAAATAGCTATAGACACTGCCTTCTATATGCTCTGATTAGAGTGTTTAATAAATAGACTAGTGGGAAACTCGGTTCACCTATATTTTATATTTGCTCCCTGTGATGGCTGTTTCTGTGTAAACTTGACTGGCCAGAAGGTGCCTAGATTTAATATTGCTTCTAGGTGTTCCCACACAAAGTCAGCATTTGAAGTGAACTCAGTAAGGTGAATGACCCTCTCCAGTGTTGGATGGGCATCATCCAGACCACTGAGGGCCTGAACAGAACAAGAGGCAAAGGAAGGAGGAATTTGTCCCTTTTTGCCTACTGCCTGCGTACTTAATCGGAGCATCTCCTCTTCTCCTGCCCTCATACCAGGATTTATACCATCAGCTCCCTCGGTTCTCTGGCCTTTATAACCAGATTAGATTATATCACCAGCATTCCTGGGTCTCCAGCATGCAGAGAGCAGATCATGGGACTTCCAGCATCTGTAAATCCTACTGATTCTGTTTCTCTGAAGAACCTTGACTAATATATTTCCTTAATTCAGGACTCTAACTTATCTTGAGCTTTATCTCCCTGCTCCTTGTAGGCTGATCTTTGAAGTCATCACCTTGTTTGGATTCAGTGTTTGAGGAGAAGAAAGTCACTTTTATATATTCATGATCAGTGGTTTTGGATGTCTATGCTAAATTGCAGTCATGACTGCTTCATTTATTGGTTGTTTGAGAACATGACTAGCCTTAGTTGTTTTCACAGATAGAGAAAAATATTTAAATGTAAAAAAAAAGTATTGGTTTAGAATAGGACAAGCTTTACAATATTAAACTTTATAAATATATAATTGTATGTTTGTCAAATGTAATATTATATCTATCAGACATTTGCACTACAAACCAACTCTTATGCAGTTACACATTAATGTTATTTCATGTGCAATATAAATGCATTTTGATACGTTTAATATGATATAGAGTGAGGCTGCAAAATCAAGTAAAGAAGGCCCATTAAAACCTGAAATGGGCCTTGGAGGTGCCTGGGTGGCTCAGTCGGCTAAGCATCTGACTTCGGCTCAGGTCATGATCTTGCATTTTGTGGGCTCAAGCCCCACATCCAGCTCTGTTATGACAACTCAGAGCCTGGAGCCTATCTTCAGATTCTGTGTCTCCCTTTCTTTCTGTCCCTCTCCTGCTCATACTGTCCTTCTCTCTCAAAAATAAATAAAACACTAAAAAAACCAACAAGATATACCAAAAAAACCCTAAAATGGGCCTGCCATCTCTCACTGCTGGCAAAAGTGTGTGAGATAGTGATTGACACAATTTTTAAATTAAGTGCCTGATATTCAGGAAATTCTGGTCAGTTGTGTATTATTGCCCTGCTTAAAGAAGAATGATATGTGACAACTAAATTAGATGAGCCACCAGTAAAAAATGATATAGCATAGCAGCACTGAATGACTTCTTCTGTTATTAGGGCATTCTAAGAATTCCTTTATTAAGTCATCTTTCATTTATAACAGGAGAGAACAGAGAATGGTATGGTATAAAGGGAAACAAACTGAACCTCATGAATTTGGGGTTCATGCCTCAGACCAACTATTTCATTCAAGTAATATAGCAAAGTCTCTGTTCACTCCTCTGTGAAATAAGGATGTCTGACCAAATCATGGGACCTCAGCTTGAAGTCCATGGCTTATGAATAGTTCCTAAGAAATTTGTCAACTTTGTGAACCTTCATGTGTATGTTTTTAAGAGTATCCATAGCTTAAAAACCATTATTAAAAGAGTTTTGACCTAAAAGTCTGCAAGAAGTAGGTGACTTTTTAAAATTTTTATTTTAATGTTTATTTACTTTTGAGAGAGAGAGAGAGGGACAGAGCATGAATAGAGGAGGGGCAAAGAGAGAAGGAGACACAGAATCTGAAGCAGGTTCCAGACTCTGAGCTATCAGCACAGAATGCAATATGGGGCTTGAACTCACAAACTGCAGGATTACGACTTAAGCCACAGTCAGAGGCTTAACGGACTAAGCCATCCAGGGGCCTCACGGAGTAGGTGGCTTTCTAATTGTGTCACTGTGCATGAGTCATTATACATAAGATTCATTCAATAATAATATATACTCAGTGATTACCATGTTCAAGGAAATATGCTCATCTGTGTTATATTTATGAATAAAGATATCCAGGATGGAATGCATTGCAAAGGAATATTTTAAATATTTATTTTTTAAATGTTTATTTATTTTTGAGAGAGAGAGGGAGACATAGAGAGAGAAATGGGGGGCAGAGAGAGCGGGGTGCAGAGGATCAGAAGTGGGCTCTATGCTGACAGCAGACAGCACAATGCAGGGCTCGAACTCGTAACGTGAATCATGCATGACCTGAGCCAAAGTCAGAAGCTTAATCTATTGAGCCACCCTAGTGCGACTCCAATGGAGTAAATACCCCAATGTCTACATTTTAGTGTTCTCTTCTGAGCTATCTAATTTCATCTATTTCAAGTCACAGATTCACAGTTGAACCTAAAATGTTATCCCACAGTATCTGTGCATGACTGTGTCCATTGAGCATTTATACACATTATTTGGTGTGCATGAGCTAAGGAGCTTGTGAGTAGGAGCTTGCACCTGGGGGACCCATGGGAAAGGAGGTGTGCTGAGGCTGCTTCTCTCCCTATCAGCCTTAAGGACTTTTAGGTACATTATTAGCATATGTGCTCATTTGCACAATATAACGAGTTAAGAAAAGGGTTGAAAGAGTTTCATAATGTTACTAGTGAAAAACAGAGCTTTTAGCACTGATTGCTGCCTTCTAGAAACTTAACCAACTAGCATTATACAGAAGAGATAGAAAGGGTAGCATATGTCATCCCAAAATACACCCCTTTGGCATATGGATTTTGAACTAAAGATACTTCAGAAACAGCCCCTTCAAGAAGGGTACTCTGACCTTCTTTTGCTTCATGGAAGCAGGATAAAACTCCTATGTGAAAGATTTTCCCCGTATCAGAAGAAAAGATACATCCTTATCACCAATGACAAGGAGTTAAGGCTAAGTGAAATCTGTAAAGAGATCTTAAAATAATTCATTTTCCTTTCATTCCTCCATATATTTTAATTATTTTTCCATAATTGAGTCTTTGTTCAAACTAACACATAAACACTTACTTAGGTCTAGCCACTTCTTTGGGTCTTTATTTTCCTATGGGGGTTCTCATGTACATATAAAAATCTGTTTCTTTTTTTCCTCTTAATCTTTCTTATGTTGATTTAATTCTCAAGCCCAGCCAGGGACCCTAAGAGAGTAAGAATAAACTTTTGCCTCCCCTACTGACACAAATAAGATTTCTGTTATTACTCAATGAAACTTGATGTTTATCAATCACAATCCTCCAGAGAAAACCTAGGTGTCACGTTTTGTAGTATTTTCTTTGCCCTGAGATCTTTCCATTTCTTTATCAACTAAACTTGATCCTCTGTGAATCTGATAAAGCCAGGTGATACAACCATAAGAGAATAATTAGTTTTACCTTTCTAATTTTTCCATTTGGTAGATGAAACTGTCCTTTGACCTTTCCAAGAAGAAATAGTGCTGAAGCAACTAAACCCCCAAAAAAGAAAAATAAACCTAGAAGTATACCTGCCCATTGTTAAAAAGAAAGCAGTCTAAAGTAATTTAAACTTGCTGCTGAAAGGTTAGCTTCAGAAGAGGACTGTCAGCCTTAGACCATGTGTTTGATAAGGAAAATTCAAAAGAAGAGGTCACAGGGAATTCAGGACACATTCTTCCTAGGTGCTATTCTATGCTAAGTGATGCAGATTTAAATGGGAGGAGGATGGGAATTCAATCTATCTGTGAGAAAGAAAAAAATAAATAAAAAAAACAAATACCCAGGCCTTACCAAGTCCTGTCTTCACCAGGCAGTGTCCAGAGAGCTAAAATTGTTCTGTTCCCTCTCAGAGCCAAATTCTCATTTTCTCATGTCATACTTTTGCTTACTAAGCATTCAAAAAGAGACTCACTGAATTTGCACCTAATCTTTGCTTCTCTCTCATTTTCAAACAAAATAAATATGTGTATTCCATTAGTATTTAAAATATCCCTATTTTGTGGTAGTTATTTTGTTTGTCATCCCCTATTGCCATGTATTAAGTCTCCATTAGTTTTACTGATATATTCAGAATAATGCCACTATAGGCTTTCTTTAAATGTTTTCTGCTTGACTTAATTCAGAAGTCTACCAGAAAAGAGGGATGACTGACAACTGTTAAGTAGGTTGTTCTTCTAACAGCCATTTGCAGCAGAAGAGTTGTCCAATAATAATAAAATTAGTCCAGTCCAAAGACAGTGTGATATTTGAATATTTCAGTTATGGGTAAGCTGTGGGAGAGTCCTTCTAATTTCCTTAAGGACAAATAAACTATGAAATGAGAAAGTATTTGTAAGTGAGACTTGATATATTTTTTCATTTATAAATAACTTTGAATATCTTTTAAGTTTATTTATTTATTTTGAGGTAGAGAGAGAATGTGAGCAGGAGAGGGGCAGAGAGAGAGGGAGGGAGAGAGAGAATCCCAAACAGGCTCCGCACTGACATCTTAATCCTACAAAACCATAAGATCATGACCTTAGCGGAAATCAAGAGTCAGACAATTAACTGACTGAGTCACCCAGGTGCCCCCAATTTGAGTATCTTGTAAGTTTCCCATTGGAATCATAGTTAGAGCTACCTTACCTAGGAGAGGGAATTGATTTATCAAACCCCTGAATTCTTTTGGTGACATCAATGCCCACTATCAATGAAGAGGTGTTTGATGTAGGAATGATTTCATTTAGTAGTAGTAGTAGTAGTAGCAGTAGTAGAAGTATCAGTATTACTATTATTCTATCTAATTGTTTTGGGTAGTTCAAGTTAAAACAATTACCTTGTACATAGCTGTCCACCCTGTTGTATATTCATCAAATCTTTCAAGCTTACTGCTGGGCTAGTTCTTAGAAACTTATGAGTCATAAGCCCTATCCTAGGTAAATTTGTTTTAGGCAGGAAATATCACTACTGTTGAGAAACTTAGGATTATCAATAAAAAGTATCAGACACCTCTCTGTTTTGCATGACCAAAGTACTTTAGCACACAGTTTGATAGATTTATGTTCTGTCTGTGACAGTACAAAAGTTCTGACAACAAATTACCTGGCTCAGAATTCAAGTTAGAAAAAGAAGAAATTGATATTGCTCCTCTATTCTCCAGCCAATCTGAATGATCCCTTCTTCCCCATCTCTTTTAATTTTTATGATTTAATGCAAAATCTGACCCCCAAATTACCAGAATACATTCTCTATCTATCCTCCTCAAATCCTTCTTAAATAGGAATCAGAAATATTAAGTGAAAGAGAGCAGAATATGCTACCCCAAAATATATCATTCTGGCTTACTGGTTATTTGAATTAAAGTTACTAAGGAAATAGCCTGTGAAAAAACGCCACTTTGACCTGCCTTTGCTGTCACCCTGAAAGCAGGAAATTAACCTCCCATGTGAAAGGCACCTCCCTGCACCAGGAGGTAGAGAGACATCTTTATCACCACAGATAGAGAATTCAGAACTGAGAAGGCTGTATAAACAAATCATGCAACTTCTTCACTAAGTTACTAATCCAAGCCCAACACTTCTTTGTGTTACCAATTAAAAGGTATACAAGCTGCCTGCTTTGGTCACTTCTTTGAGTTTCATGTTTCTATAATCTCCCATACATATGAAATTAGTTTGTCTAATGATAATCTGTCTTGTGTCCATTTAATTATTAGACCAGTCAAAAAATAATTAGACGGGAAGAAAAGCTTTTCTTCCTTGCATAAGCAATAAACTAAATGTATGTTCAATAGGCATAGGTGTTGAATTAGTAATATAATACAATAGATATATATGATATATAATATGTGTAATATATATATAATATATAGTCCTCTATATATAATAAGATCCATTTGATTTATTTTTAATTTGGGTTTTTTCTTGAACATTTCCATATTTGTAAGTATTAATCTTTTATGTCTTATTTTTATGTGTGTTATTCCAAAGAATAAAAAGAAAATGAGAGCTTTCCCCCTAAGATCNTGCAATTCCAATCAAAATTGCACCAGCCTACTTCTCAAAACTAGAATAAACTACCCTAAAATTTGTATGGTGCCACAAAAGACCCCGAATAGCCAAAGTAATATTGAAGANAATTGAGAACTCAGAGCTGGACTCAAAGGTATACAGCCAACTAATCTTTGACAAAGCAGGAAAGAATATCCAATGGAAAAAAAGAAAGCCTCTTTAACAGATGGTGTTGGGAGAACTGGACAGCAACATGCAGAAGAATGAAACTAGATCATTTTTTCACACCATACAGAAAAATAAACTCAAGATGGATAAAGGACCTGAGNACAGGAAAGCTCTACATACTTGGAAATTAAACACAATGCGCTCCCTATTATCCCTGTATCAGTGAAGTCTCAAAGAAAATGAAAATAAAAGAAAAAATACATAGACCCCAATAAAAATAAAACATCTCAGAATATGTATAATACAGCTAAGTTGTTGCTTCTAGCATTGCATACATTAAAAGAAGAAAATTCTAAAATGAAAAAAAAAACCTAATAAGCAACTGACGGAATGGGAAAAGATAGTTGCAAATGACATATCAAATAAAGGGTTAATATCCAAAATCTATAAGGAATTCACAAAACCCCACACCTGAAAAACAAACAACCCAGTAAAGAAATGGGCAGAAGACATGAACAGACACTTCTCCAAAGAGGACATCCAGATGGCCAACAGACAAATGAAATGATGCTCAGCATCCCTCCTCATCAGGAAAATATAAATCAAAACTACACTGAGATACCACCTCACGCCAGTCAGAGTGGCTAATATGAGCAAATCAGGGGACTCAAGATGCTGGTGAGGATGTGGAGAAACGGGCACCCTCCTACACTGTTGATGGGAATGTAAATTGGTGCAGCCCTTCTGGAAAACAGTGTAGAGGTTTCAAAAAAAATTAACAATAGAACTCCCCCATGACCCAGCAATAGCACTGCTAGGAATCTACCCAAGGGATACAGGAGTGCTGATGCATAGGGACACATGTATCCCAATGTTCATAGTAGCACTCTCAACAATAGCCAAAACATGGAAAGAGCCTCAGTGTCCATCAATGGACGAATGGATCAAGATGTGGTTTATCTATACAATGGAATCCTACATGGCAATGAGAAAGAATGAAATCTGGCCATGTGTAGCAACATGGATGGACCTTGAGGGTGTTATACTGAGCGAAATAAGTCAGGCAGAGAAGGACAGATACCATATGTTTGCACATATAGGAGGATTAGGAGGAACTTAACGGAGGACCATGGGGGAGAAGAAGAGGGGAAATAGTTGGGGAGAGGGAGAGAGGCAAACCATGAGAGACTTTTGAATGCTGAGAATAAACTGAGGACCTATGGGTGTGTGGGCATGGAGGGGGGCACTTGTGGGGATGAGCACTGGGTATTATATGGAAACCAACTTGACAATAAACTATTTGGAAAAAAAAAAGAAAATGCACTTAAAATACTGAATAAGCCACATTTATTTCTCTATCATCTATGAATCCATTGTATTTGTTTATATCTCTAAAGATCATTAAGAGGTTATAGTGAACTTATTTCTTTCTGTATTTTAAAACATTTGTCATTTCATACCTTTTAGGAATTCTTTCATTATTATTTATCAATTATTTCCAAGTAATCCAGGAAAAATTAAAAACCAAGCAAGGTAAATTGATAGACTTGCCTAGACTACTGATGGATTACTGATATATACAATCATTATTATATAATCCTTTAGTTTTCTTATTGTATTTTCAAATATTGTAACCTCTTTCAAGAAAGTATAAAATCTATTGGAGAAAATATCTGTGATTTTTTTTTACTTTTTTAATCTTTTTAAGACAGAATTCTTGTTGAGAACCTTTCATCGTCTATCCATAATAGCAAACAAAACAAATTGACAGAGGTACACATTTAGCAATTGTAAAATAAATTATAAGATGAATTTATACTCTAGAGAGTAGCAGTCTAGACTCCAATGTTAGTAAGATTGATGATATATGAAATTTCCGACTATAAATATCCAGATGATATTCTAGGTCCAATTATTTCAACCTTAAGAATCAATGAATAAACAATAGTAGTAAAAATTTAAAAATATAGAATTCTAGATAGTCTTTCAACAGAGAGAATTTCATTGTACAATATTTCACAAGTGATTGTCTTGGTCAAAAGTTGTGTCATTATATTATCTCCGCTTTCTTTTTCCTTTCATAGTTTATTGTCAAGTTGGATTCCATATAACACTCACTGCTTAACGCAACAAGTGCCCTCCTCCATGCCCAGCACACCCCTTCCCTTCTCCCCCCCCATCAGCCCTTAGTTTGTTCTCAGTATTCAACTACTATCTTTGCTTTTTAAAAAATATTTTTGCACCAAAATTTTCTGTCTTAAATGGACAAATGCTTCAGATATAGAGTAATTACATTTTAAAAGAATGTTTTTTTAAAATGTTTGTTTTTGTGAGGGGAGGGGCAGATAGAAAGGAGACAGAGAATTTGAAGTGAGCTCCACACTGACAGCATATAGCCTGATGTGGGACTCGAACTCGCAAACCATGAGATCATGACCTGAGCCAAAGTCTGATGCTTAACCAACTAAGCCACTCAGGTGCCCCCTAATATTATATTTTTAAATTATGACTCAAAACATAGCTATCTTCTCTTTAACAGAGGTGTGAGCTGTCAAAACTGTCAGAGGCATTGCATTTTAACAATGCAAAGCTAAAATGATCATAGATAATGATAACTTGAAGATGTATTTGTATTCTGGAATCAGTGAAATCAAATACATATTTTCAGATTCATGCATGAAAAAGCAATTAATTGCAGTCAAAAACTATTTCTTTTTTGGGACTTAAATATCATTAAACCAGAAAAGTGTGGGATAAAAATTAATGTTTATATTCTTACTAAATTTTAAAATAACACTATTTTTGGGGCGCCTGGGTGGCTTAGTCGGTTGAGCGTCCGACTTTCGCTTAGGTCACGATCTCGCGGTTCGTGGGTTCGAGCCCCGCGTCGGGCTCTGTGCTGACTGCCAGCTCAGAGCCTGGAGCCTGTTTCAGTCTGTGACTCCCTCTTTCTCTGGCCCTCCCCTGCTCATGCTGTCTCTCTCTCTCTCCCCTAGAAATAAATAAAACATTAAAAATAAATAAATAAATAAAATAAAATAACACTATTTTTAAAAATCCCTTCCAGTCATCTATAAATTATTTGCAAAATGATTTAAACATATATTAAAAAATAAAAGGGTCCATTGGTCCCAGATGATATTACTATTAGCATAAAAAGTATCAATTAGGTACTATAACAAGTACCTGTAAGACCAGAGATCAGAACTAGCAAGAGGAAAAACAATTTCCTTTGTAGATCCTTCTCAAGAAGTGGCCTTAAAGGTAAGATGTTTGGGCACATGAAAATGAAGACATTATAGGGAAGGAGATAAATGGTAGGAGACAGACCCAGAAATATGAAAACCTGAAAAGTGTGTAGAATACTTAACAGGAATTGGGTATGTCTGAGAAAACTTCAGAAGAAATCATGTTCTACACTAATATTTACAAATGTAGCTTAGTTTACTAGCAAAGCTTTAGTTTAATGAATTAACTCATGGAGACTTCCTCTTTGTGAATCAACAATAAATCTTTTTCCATCTATTTAGGAAAGCTTCATACAATAGTAGAGCTATTGATTTGCTTGAGTGAAGAAAATACGGAAAGAGGTAAGTTATTTAAAAAGAAAAAGTCAAGTATGCATAGGAGAAAGAACAAGAAGCACTAGAAGTTTTGTCAGAGAGAATTATTTGCCACAAGGGAGAATGGAGCAAATGTGTCTTCTAAAATTTTCAAACTGCAGACTGTTTGTGACATGACTATTAATGAAAACCTGGTCTTAGCAGTCAATAGTGAGAAACTGTAACTGAAGCTGCAGTCTGCATTTTTCTATTAGTGTTTACTGTGCTATATTATGTTGATATTAGTTTTATTTTGACTGATTATATCACTGATAATCTACAGAAGGGTTTTATACTTATAATTATCATTCCAATTATTGACATTTTAATATAATATTAGGTTATTCAAATGCTTTCTTGTTTTTACTTTTGCTTACATTATGATTATGCCCATCGTCAGACACAAAGTATCATTATCTTACCTAAACTACAGTGAATCATAATTTTGATAAAAAAATAATTAAAAATAAATTCACCATCACTACCTTTAGTTGGTTTTAAGTTTCTAACACATTGTACAATTAAACAGTATGACACAATGTGTGTAAGACAGAAAAATACTTTATTAATGCTTAAACTTGGTTGTCTGAGACACCAGGAAAAATCCCAAGTAAAATTTGTTAAATTTAAGTAGATTATAATTGACTATTCAATGATTTATTTTATGTAAAATTACACTTCAAATCAGAAAAGAATCAATTAGCAAACATCACATATCGTATGCATTCATTTTCTGTTTTGCATTTGAATGAGTTCAACATTGCTGACCTTGAGAAAAAAGGAAAATATATCAAGGAAACTTCATTAAGGCTGGGCTTCTTGGGTTCTGGAATCAGCAAGGAAATTCACAAGAAGATTCTGAAAGTATTTTCTATAAAGCTGAATTCTCTCCTGAGCTAGATTATGGAGCAATTCTACTCTGACTTTGGAACCACCCTGCTTTTTCTGGCTTTATGGAAGGATCTGAACAGTGGTTGGATATGCTTTGAGTTTCACTGCCTTTCCTTCTTTCTTATTTGAAAGAAAAATTTCATCACAGAGCCTGAAAGTCACTTCTCTATAAAGGTTTTGGAAGGGTTGCATCTCATTCTAAAGTATATCAGTAAGTATAGGTAAAATATCAAAGAGTATTATTATTCTAGATTTCCATCACCATGTTTGTAGGTATAAGATTCCAAAATACATTATTTTAATGTAAAGCTGAATCTCTTTTGCTGTAATACATTTTCAATTTTATTCTCTGTGCTGTAGTTAAAACAATTTGTCTGTTGTGGAGACTAAAATCTATCTCTTTAAAATTTGATAAGATTTCTTTTATTTTATGCTTCCTTTTCAGACTCTCATACTTTTTAAATTCAGACAGACTAACCTAACTTGTATCAGATAGACTAATCTGACTTCAAATTCCTGTTTTCCTGCATCTTAGCTTGCTACCCTATAAAATTATTTTATCAGTCTAAGCTTTAAATCTTTACTTGTAATATTATAACATAAAATAAAANATTTAATATATAATACTATCTATATATATATTACATATATATGTACTTATATAAATATAGAGACAACCTAACAGAGTTTTATTTTAGGATGCAAGGGTATAAATATCTTAATGCAGTACCTGGAAAAAAATAAGCAGTCAATGCATTTTAGTGATTCTTCGCTCTTCTTTATTTGCTGACATTCCCCCCATGGCCATCTCCAACCTCCTGTCATAGGCCTCAAACCTAACATTTAACAAATATGGTGCAGAGTAATTATTTAATCACTGGGGCAATACTAAGTTTACATCTTGTGTAAATTATGCTTATGCTAATATAACTGGAATTTTCAGCTTGGGAGTCAAAGGAGATGATTGGACCCACAGGTAATCTTACAGCCTAGATTACCTAGAATAGATGGTGAAGCAAGGAAGAGGACTTACAAGACTGTGATTATCTATGTCCATGAAGAGGTACACAGACAATAATTATGAAGAATACTGAGCTCAACAGGCTTCAGAAGTGACAGCATAATGGGGTCTATTCTTCTATGAGCTGCCTGGATATTGCTAATACACCAACAGCTTTCCCACATAATTTCCCAAGTATGGATCATAAAGGTCAGAATTCCCTGGGGATATATGTTAAATTTTGGATTATCACATGACTACCCAGACACACAAGCTTAGAATCTACATATTTTCAAGACACTCCTGTGGAGATTCTTTTGGGTACTATTGTCTGAGAACCTCTTGTCCAGATACATTTTCCAGTTAGGAATAGTAGGGAGGAATGGACAGCTATTCCTCATCAGGCTTAATTGGGCTCTATGATGAACTATTTGGTCATAGAGCTCTTCCTCCTTTAAGTATTCTGTTGATTCTCTAAATTACTCTTGGAAAAATTGCCATTATTTATTTAACACTTACAGATGTTTTATCCCACCATAAAGGACCAGGCCTTCTAGGGAAATGGCTAAATTACAGATCTGGGGTGAGAATATACTAGATGAAACTATAATGCATTGTCCACTTTTTCCACTGGCTAAATTGTTAAAAAAACGTTAATAAGTGACTACAGCACATTGGACTTATAAAAGTCCATGTGTGTCTAATGGTACTCAAGAAAAGAGACAACAACAAATGGCGTGTGAGTATCTGTTTGAGTACTTGTATCAACCACAAGATCAAGGAAGATATTTGAAATAGCAAGTATCAACATAAATATCCTCTTAACTCAATTATATTTCTAGTTTAATTTGTGTTGACTACTAGGAAAGCTCACTTTAGCTGATAGAATTTCTGATAGTATTCTCTTGGTTTTTAATCTTTTCCCAAATGAAGGGTTTGAACCTTTTTTGTTTTCAAAAATTTCTGATTCACTTTTGATTTTGTTTTCAAATTGCTATAAATATCACTTGAAAGCAAGCTGTGCTTTTTAGCTACATGGTTCAACAGCCTCCATTCTGTAACAGGTACAAATTGCAATAGGAACAGACCGTTCTACCACATTTTATCATTCCTTGACACTATATTCTCTTATATTCTTACTGTGCCTCCATCATATTCCATCTTAAGTAATACAAATGCAGGATTCATTGTTTCCAGAGTCATTTTGAATTTACTATGAAGACAACCCTGACAATACAAAATCACTTCTGTCTTGAACCTATTTACCTGTCCTGTCAGGATACCATTTGTTTATGCACTGATCCGTCATTGCCTTATTCATCCTGGTTTGGATCTAAAAGCAGTGCACACAGCTGTTTTATAGTAGATGGATCATTCAGTAAAAAAGAAATATCTTATTGTATTAAGATAAAAATATTTAGTTCCTTTAAATAATCTATGTATTATAAACAGTTTCATTAAAATCATAAAAGTATATTTGATTAATAATTAGGAAGATGACTATCTTATTAATTCTAGGTGGTGTTTATTGAGTACTTCACATGTACTAGTAATTGTGCTGTTTTACATACAATATCTCAGCTAGAGTAACAGCACCCCTAGAAGAGCTATTATTATTTTTTTAAGGAATTGATTAAAAATTAAATTAATAAGCAAGACATTCCACAGTAAGTGACAGAACTAGGGTTCTGGAATTGCCTAAAATCTTTCTAACTATTAGAAATGACTTTTATTAGAAAGTATAAGAGGAGGCTATCTATGTATGCATGATAATATGGGGAAGGAAAATGAACACCTGGATAATTAAGAATCCAATTTTAAGTCTTGTTAAAAAAAGATGTTAGAGGCTGAACTTCATGAGGCAAAACCTTTGAACGTTAAGTCATTTCTTTCAAAAATATTATGTGTGACTTTATTGCTTTGTTGATTTTTATCAGGACTATGATTTTTTTTTTCTAGCAAAAGTTAGCTAAGTTTAGCAATACTTATCTTCTGTTGACAAACATATTATCAAAAATGAAGTTTGGGAGGAGACAAGAAAAGGAAGTTGATATGAGAAATGAGATCTTAAAAAAAGAAACTATTAGCCATTCTTGATTTCACTAAATACATCATGGAAATTAACAACTCCAAATTGAAACCAGTATTTCTCAAAATGTGGTCCTCTTCTGAGGTACTTTAAGTTTTCTTGATCTTAGGCCTCACTAAAATCAAAATCACTGAGCTTGAGCCCCAGAAGTAGAACAAGCACGCCAGGTGATTCTAATGTATTTTGTTTGAGAACCAGTGCTTGAAACTTCTAAGGTAAAATTAACATTCAGCTAGATTGAATTATCATAAACATGCAGCAACTGGCAAATGTTTAATAGGCACCTTATTAAAAGAAGCTTTTAGTTTCACACAATGAGGACTTGCAATCCATTAACCCCCATCTGTGTCTGTTCAATTCACATCTAGACTTAAAAATAAAACACTTAACATGGAAGAGCCTTAGGCCAGAAACAAAGCTCACCCAAGTTTAATAGTGTCTTAAGACTCAAAATATACAACCTTGAATTAAAAAGCAAAAATATAAATGAGGTTGGAAGTTGGAGGGGAAGGAACCATTTCCTCATTTCCCTGTATCACACAGGCAGCAATAAAAATAAAAGAGCCACACTATTTATTTTGAACTTCTGAATGTAGTACCATCCTGTGAATATGTATATTTTGAAAGCCAATAAAAACAGGCCATTTAATTGCTTTGACTTTTGCTTCTTAGAGAGAATGAGTTCTTTAATAATAACTTTTAAAAAGCTGTAATTTTCTTGTTGATCTTTGAATGTTTCCCACTAAGCTTATTTCATGCTGATGTGGGCCAGCTGCCCTCCCTCCCATTATCATTAATGAGGCTAAGGCACTCAGTAGTGGGAGAATGACCTTGTTTAAACAGTAGTTAGTTATTCATCCAATTGACTCTGATGGAAACGTGTAGGATCATTAATAGAATAGATCACACAACAGATACCAATGGTGGAACAATGTCTATAATAAGGGATGATAAAACCTTTGCGTCCTTTCTCTTTAGAGTGTGGAGTCTACAGTGGATAAATAGTCATTCAATTTATGCTTACATAAAGTAACTAGTTGATGTTTCAGCAAAAGGCTTATGTCAGAACCCAAATAATGAATGTCCATAATTTTGAAGAGTGTGGTAGATTTGCTGCATGATCAAGCATCATACACATTGATGAGGTGACTATATTATTTATAATGAGACTTATTATGGTTTATAGCACCTGATATTCATGCAAACCCAGGTTTATGTTTCATGATGATAACCAATATAAATTATTCTATGACCAATCTGTCTGCTTTTATACCTCATTGTTTTTGGGAGAGCATTCTTGTATTAAATATTTAGATCATTGGCTCAATACTTTGGGAACAGATAAACTTCACACTTCCTCATCAAATATGTCATTGTGGAGCACATGGGTGGCTCAGTCTGTTAGAGAGTCAGACTCCTGATTTTGGCTCAGGTCATGATCTCATCACCTGATGTATTCTTTGAATATACATTTTATTAGTGTAAAGATGAATATTTAAATATTATATACTTAGTTGCCTTGGGCTCTGTTTTTTTTATATCCTTTATTTCCTGTCAATTACTCTTTCCCCCCCAAACTAAATTTCTTTTATATTAATTATTTAATGACTTAAAATTAATCAGCAAGGAAATTATTTCTGTAAAAATATTACATATATCAATTTTTGAAGTTAATGTAGCTGAAACAAATAATAAGTTCCTTATATACGAAGCATTATTTTGTAGTGTCATAGTTAAGAACTTGGTCCCTTCTGTGAGATCTGGTTCCTGCACTACTTCAATTACAGACTCTGAGAACCTGGGCAACTTAAAAAATCTTTCTCTGCCTTATTATACTCATTTATAAATGGGGCATGGTATTATTACCTGCCATATGGCAAAATACCTGCCATATGGTATTTGCCTGAGGTTTATATGAAATAATAATTCACAGAGCCTGGTATATATAGACTTGAAATCATTAACTAAAATGTTTTTATCACAACCACAACCCATCAAGTTTCAAAGACAATTCTCCTTATGCCAGTACTTACATGGTTTCTGGTGCTATTTGAATGTACTATTCAAGGTCTTCTATATATATGTATTATTATAAAGTCAAAGTCATTTTAAACTTAATTATCATCTATTTACTTGAAAATGATTATTATATGTATGCTTTCGGCTTAATTTTATTGGCATCAATAGGGAAATAGTTTTCAAACCTGATGCTATAATAGTGTACTGGTGTCCTCTTTGCCTTTATATAAAGTTGAGGTTAGGCAGTGATAAAATGACAAGAGCATCTTCCTTTTGGATATGAAGTTTCAGTTCTGTGTCTTTTAAAAAAAATCTTTTCATGGGTTTTCACATCTCTGCTATATATCACTCTAAAAATAAGTTGAAGTTTAGACAACTGCCCATTGACTCTGGAAAAGGAAAGGATTAGATCTCAATTTCATGAAGATCAAGTAACTAAATCCAATTTTCTTCAATAGCTTCTTTTTTTGATGTCTGCACAGAGCAAGGCTTCCTTGGGTCATAATCTCTCAAGTTCAGTAACTTAGAAGGTTAGACTAGATCTGTGATTGACTTGAAAGACATGAGGAAATGTCTAGGATTTCTAAGAAATGTTCATGATGCATGATATTTTTCTACTCTGAGTTTTAGAAACAAAGATGGTATCACAGGCAGTAGATAATGGATTTTTGATAATTTGGTATGTTCAGAAATTTAACAATTTGAACCTGTATTTCAAAAATATCCAGATATCCTTAAAGTCCATTTTATGGCTTGACTATAAGAAGGTATGTCCCTATACAAATTACTTCCCTAGTCTGGCTTTCCTATTGGTTTCGAAACAAACTTATTTTCTTTTCAAAAAAAATTTTTTTTAAATATTTATTTATTTTTGAGACAGAAAGACAGAGTATGAGCGGGAAAGGGTCAGAGAGAGAGGGAGACACAGAATATGAAGCAAGCTCCAGGCTCTATGCTGTCAGCACAGAGCCTGACATGTGGTTCAAACTCATGAACTACAAGACCATGACCTGAGCCGAAGTGGACCCTTAACCCACTGAGCCACCCAGGTGCCCTGAAACAAACTTATTTTCAAAGAGTAGATATTAAACACCCTGAACTGAAATCTCCTTCATTTTCCAAGTCTCAATTTATTTAATTATAATACAGAATTCATAAATCCCACTCACAGAATTATAAAAATTGTGAAAATTTCAATAAATATATGAAAGCCACATCAATCTTATGTATTACATTTGGTGCTATAAATGCTTATAAATTTGTTCAAAAGTCTTAGTATTTAAAGTCAAACTTTCATATTTTTAAATTTATCCTTTCAATATATTTTTATTTGTAATCTACATTCTATAAGACCCTGTTAAATGCTAAACATATTCATTCTAATACTCACCCATAAGAATCATAATGAATCAATACAAAGTTTTCTTAGTGCCATCTATACATATCCACACAATTATCAATAAACATAAGAACTAAAATTCACCCTATCAAGTAATGTTTTAGGTAATATTTTAATTAATATCAAGGTAGATTGTATTAGTTTTTTTTTTTAATTTTTTTTTAATGTTTTATTTATTTCTAGGAGAGAGAGAGAGACAGCCTGAGCAGGGGAGGGTCAGAGAGAGGGATTCACAGACTGAAACAGGCTCCAGGCTCTGAGCTGGCAGTCAGCACAGGGCCCGACGCGGGGCTCGAACCCACGAACCGCGAGATCATGACCTAAGCGAAAGTCGGAGGCTTAACCAACTAAGCCACCCAGGCGCCCCTGTATTAGTTGTTAATAATACAGTTATTTCATTTCTTCTCATCTTTTTGTTTTGTTGTCTCTATTAGTAGTTGACAACCAGAGAAACAGAGGAAGCTTTGGTTGATCCTAGCTTCTGGTGGCCATCCAGCTTAACCACTGATGGTTGACAGACAAAAGGAATCTAGGAATACCTCAATTCTTTCATAGTCTCCTTTCTGTAAGAATTATGTTAACCATATGAAAGATAGTGCATGCTAATGAAATAAAAGATCATTATTTACTTTAACCTATTCAAAATCCTTGGTTTAGGTGGGCTATAAATTATCTAGAGAATGAAGTTGGGGCATAATAATCCTACCTTATAATATACAGTAATTTGATGAGAAACTCTTAATATAGCATTTAAGTTACACTGTTTTCCTTTCTTTTACTATTAAGCACTTGTGAAAATTCTGATACTGATCAAGTTTTTTATTAAACCTATTTTTGTTATTAGTCTCCAAGTCCATTGTGAAGCCCAACACAGGGTTTTACTCATGAGCCTGAGATCAAGAACTGAGCTGAGATCAAGAGTTGGACACTTAATCAACTAAGCCTCCCAGGCAAACCCAGTTGTTGTTTTATTCAAATGTTGGATTTCATGGTAATAGTTATGTCAATGACTCAAAATTTAATTCAAATTCACCTTGAACCAAATGATATCATTCTTTTAGATGTACATAGTATGGATATGCATGTGGCAGCTAAATTTTTAAGGCTGTAGGTTATGCCTGTTCAAATTAATAGTTATTTGTCTATTCCACTCCAGTGATCCTGGTAAGTCAAACCCTTGACATGTAACTAAAGATGAACAATCTTAGTACCCAGAAAGAGTTGTATGAGGATGGGATCATAATTTCTCTCCTGGAAGACCTCTGTTTCCACAGTTCCTTCCAGATAATGTAACTATTTTCTCCTGAAGCTATTTCATCTTGGGTTTCTGTCTCTAGCAACCAAAAATAATTGAGCTAACATGGCATTGCTTTTTCTAGAATGTCAGGCAAATGGAATCATAAAACCTGTAACATTAGCTTAATATGTCTGAGATTCATCCATGGTGTGGCATATATCAATATATCTCATTATACCAGAGCTTGCTTATTTATTCATCATTTGGACATGTGGATTCTATCCAGTTTTGGTATTTGTGAATAAGACTCCTAAAAACAAACACAATGTGTGAATGTGAGCTAACACAGAGTGAATGTGTTTTCCTTAAGAGCTACGTGGAGTTCCTGGGTGACTAAGTTGGTTAATTATCTGACTTTTGATCTTGATTCAGGTCATAATCTCATGGTTCATGAATTTGAGGCCTGCTTTGGACTATGAGCTGGCAGCACGGAGCCTGCTTGAGATTTTCTTTCTCTTTCTCTCTGTCTCTTTCATGCTCGGATATCCTCTCTCTCTCTGAATAAATAAACTTAAAAAAAGCTATTAATGGGGCCCAGCTCCTATTTAGGTTTTCTAATTGACTTAATATCATAAGCAAGTGGTTATCAAGTAGCTATAATCAGGTACCACAACTTGCAAATAGCCTTTCTCTCACCAAAGTCTATCATCTACCACTACCAATGAAACAGAAACTATGACCTATACTAACCAAGTTACTGATGTCAATCATGAGTGATTAAATAGAAAATAGACAATATCGTAGATGTTACTACTTAACAAGTATGTGCCATCAAATATTTAGATGTAAAGAAACATATCTTCTCTAGCTACTCTCCTCATTTTTTTTTTTATATTTAATTACAGCAAACTCTAACATTGTTACAATACTTCTCAAAATTACACAGGAGCAATTTCTTTTGAGGGTGCTAGAATTAGAAAATTTTATCTAATTACAAAAAAACTCTAAGAACAATTTTTTTAGCAATCACAATTAATGTTGGCTCAAGAAAACTGAAATTGTTACTAAAATACTATTTCCCTTAAATAATATTTTATTTTTGAACTTTCAGAGAATTTGTATTTATTTAATTCCATTCCATAAATGGAATGCTATTAAAATGAAATTTACTATATAGAAATACAAAGCTTTCAGACTATATTAGCTAAGTAGTATGCATTATTTTAAAGACTTTAGGCAATATAGCAAATCCTCTGTGATGAGTATGTAAATATGCTGATGAGATTTCAGATGTTTCTGAAAAGAATCTTATTTGGCCTATATAACGTGGAGTCATAATCTCAAGGGGAAAAGTACTATGTGGGTATTGAAGTAGGTAAATGCGGGAAATTTATTATAATCACAAGTAACTCAGGAAGCAGGATGTAGACTGCCTTTTCTAAGTCCATCATCTATAGGATATGTTACTTTATTACTTCAAAATTGAAAGTGCATATGTCATATTTATATTCTTAAATTAAATATGTATGTGCCTGTGATATATAAGATTATTATTTACCATGGCAGGCTGGTTACTGATTTCTTATTATAAGCCAATTGCACTCAATATAAAGTCATGGATAAAGATAAATAGATGTAGATACAGATATAGATTAGATATAGAGATATAGAAAGTTATAGATATAGGTATTGATATAGATATTCATATATATATAATAGGAAATCAGTAACTAGAATGTGATAGTAGTGACACTGGTATATTACTAGCATCATCATCATCTTTCTCATCATTATTATCATTTACTATAGCAAGTCAACATGGCACACATATAGGCCACACCTGAGCGTATACATTGTTTACTGAATGGAAAAATGATCCAAATAAACTTCAATGTGCTAAATAAACATTCATGCTTTTTGTTTACCAAAGCCTTTAACTTATGCTTTGAGATTTAGAATTGTTTTCTGACAACTTATTTTTTCAGCATATGTGAAGATGAATTTCTGTTTACAAATTAAGAAAAAAACAACATTATTATTTCAGTGATGTCTCTCCTTTGGTCAAAACCTCCCAATAGGTTCCCATCTTACTAAGAGTAAAAAACAAAATAAAGCATAGAAGGTTCTAGAAGGTCTGGTTCCCATGATCTCTTTGAACATTTCTAATGCTACTCTCACTCTTGCCTACTCCATTCCAACCACTATGACTTCTTGGCTTCTGTTAGAATATACTAGGAATGCTCTAATCTCAGGGTCCTTGCACAAGGCTTGCAATGCTCTTTGTCCAAACAGCTTAATGATTTTTGTTCTTTATATCATTTACAGCTTTGCTCAAATGTCACCCCTCAGTGAGGCTCATCCTTACATGTACTAGTTTATGTATCTTTTGCTTCCAAGTATCCTCGATATGGCACAGGAGACACAAAGAACCATATTTAAAAGGATCATCTTCCCCATATGGTTCTAGATTATATTTTATCAGTAAGAAGAACTCACATGAGACTTAGGAGACAGAAAATGTGATAACATTAAACTTTAAAAACAGTTGTATCTAGAATCTTGGCTGAGAAAAATTCAGAATAGTTCCTTGATGTTGGTAATGGCTTCAAATCAGTATGTTTAAAAGGGAGAATTACAAATACCATATGTTTGCATGTATAGGAGGACTAGGAGTAACTTAATGGAGGACCATGGGGGAGAAGAAGGGAGAAAATGGTGGGGGAGAGGGAGAGAGGCAAACCATGAGAGACTCTTGAATGCTGAGAAAAAACCGAGGGCTGATGGGTGGGGGGGTAAAGGGGGGAGACAGGCATGGAGGAGGGCACTTGTGGGGATGAGCACTTGATGTTATACAGAAACCAACTTGACAATAAACTATTTGTAAAAAAAAATAAAAGGGAGAATTTGGGCAAGAAACTGTTTTTAGATAAGTAGAATTTAGACAGATTACCACAAACTGACTTTCTGACGATGGAGTCTAAAGAATTTATTTCAAGAGAATAGGTAAGAAAAAAAAATCATAGGACAGTCCAAAGGGAAAGAATGAATGGTTAATAAAAAGGTAAACACAGACATAAATAGTGATTGGTATAAAATGATGAGAATGATAAAATTCATTTATGTGATTAAAAAATCATAACACTTTAAGAGAATTAAAGCACAAGCCACAGACTGAGGGAAAATCTTAGGAAAACACAAATCTGATAAAGGATTGGTACCAAAAATATGCAAAGAAGTCTTAACACCCAACAATAAGTAAACAAGCAACCTAACTAAAAAAACTAAAAATTCACCAAAGTTCTGAATAGATACCTCATCAAAGAAGACATCCAGATGGCATACACATATGAAAAAAAGCTCAACATCATATATCATTAGGGAATTGCAAATTAAAACAAGATACCACTACACACCTGTTAGAATGGCCAGAATCCAAAATACTGAAAACACCAAATGCTGGTTAGTATGTGAAACAAGAACTCTCATTCACTGTTCATGGGAATGCAAAATAGTTCAGCCATTTTGTATGACAGCTTAGCATTTTTTTTTTTTTTTTTTTTTTACGAAACTAAACAAACTCTCACCATATGATCCAGCAATCATGCTTACTTGGCATTTACCTAAATTAGTTGAAAACCTATATACACAAAAATTGACATTCTAATGCATTTAGCAGCTCTATTCATAGCTGCCCAAACATGGAAGAAACCAAGATGTCCATCAGTTGGTAAATAGATAAACCAACTGTGGTATATCCTTACAATGGAATATTATTCAGCAATTTAAAAAATGAGATGGTGAAATGAAAGTCATGGTAATGACTAAAGCATGTTGCTAATTGAAAGAAACCAATCTGAAAAGGTTACATATTGTATGAATCTAACTATATGCCATTCTAGAAAAGGCAAGACTATAGATACAATAAAAAGATCAGTGGTTGTCCAGAGTTCTGGAACAAAGAGGGAAGAATCACTAGGTGGAGCATAGGGGCTTATAGGGGAGTGAATTTATCTTGTACAATACTGTAAGTGTAGATAGATGCCATTATACATTTGTCACAATCCATAGAATGTATAACACAATGAGTGAACCCTAATGCAAATTATTAACTTTAATTAGTAACAATGTATCAAAGTTGGCTCATCAACTTTAACAAATGTATCACATTACTGCAAATTGTTAATAATAGGAGATAATGTGTATGTATACAAGACTATTGAAGATAATTGTTTTAAGACATGTGAATGGGTATTTGTGGCACTTTGGATAAATTGTTTTAAGCTTATTTATTTATTTGGAGAGAAAACAGGCTGGGGAGCATCAGAGGGAGAGCGAATCCCAAGCAGGCTTCACACTGTCAGCACAGAGTCCAATGAAGGGCTTGAACCTATGAAGTATGAGACCATGACCTGAACTGAAATCAAAAGTCAGACACAATCTAATGAGCCACCTAGGCACCCCTGGATAAATTTTCATGTGATAGCATCATGTGTAAATTGAAAACTGTTATATATATATCAAATATCTCCCAAAAGAATGCTACCTGATGTACTTTGTAATACTATTATTCAAAAATTGGTTGATATAATGATGAAGATCTGATGGGTTCAGTAAGACATGAACGTGGGTTTTTTCATAAGTTGTGATAATGGATGAAGGTGATATAAATAGCTTACTATATTATTGTGTATAACTTATGTTTATATCAGTATGTTGAAAAAGAATCTATTCACAAATAATAATTTTATACAAAAAGACATATAAAATAATCTAGAGATTTTGGAAAGATAAGAGTTTCATAAGTTGCTTGGGTTTAGAATCAATGAGTATGTCAATTTCATCAAACAACTAAAAAATATAATTTTAAAAAAGACACAATTTAAACAGTGTCAGAGAATATAAAGTGCCTTAGCATAAATCATAACACTATGTCTAAGAGTCCTATGTGGAAAACTATAAAATTTTATCAGGATACATAAAATGTTGATAACTGGGGAGTTAGATCATGTTGGTGGACATAAAGATCAATTGTTATAACAATCCCATTATTGGTGAATTAACCTGTAAGTTTCAACATAATTCCAAATAATATTCCTTAGGATGTCCTTATGATTTTATGATTCTCAAATTTATATTGGAGTTAAGTCCTTCCATGTCTTGATGTAGTTGAACAGCTTATATGTGATGAGTCTTTCCTCTGGGAACGATTAGAAAAATTAGATAAAATTGAAATAAATGACTACTTTGTAGCATGAGAGAACTAAGACAGCAAGGACTTGAGAGGCAAATATCCTGGGCAGAGGGGATACATGCTGAGTTGATCCCTGTATATTTCGCATAGCTTTTCCCAATTCTCCAATCTCTAAAGCAGCAGAGAGGTTTAGAAGCTGAGCCGGAATTGGCAGCTACAAATCTAAGAAACTGCCAAGGCTTTTGCCCTTCTCTTAATGATGCATAAGCAAAAATATAATTGAGAGTATTTAGTAAGCACTTCAAGCTTTCTTTGGGGACTCTTGAAAGGAAGTAACATATGAATGAATTCTGACATTCACAACTATTCGGCAAACCAAAACGCAGGAACAATTCATCAAAAAAACAAGAAAAATGCAATAGAAGTAAATGAAATTGTGAAAATATTAAAATCCTGAAGAACCTCAGCAGACATTGTCAATCTGTAAAATAGAAGCAAATAGGAATTCCATACACAAGAAATACAGTTACTGAAATTAAGAACTCAGTTTAATGCCAGGTAAAATACAGTGGAGTGGATGACACATATCTTGGAAGATAAGACAATAAAAAATAATCTGAAGTGCAAAGAAAAATCTTAAAAGTTAATGTATAAAAAGAAGCAAGAGCCGTATGAAACATGAAGAAATTATTAACACAAAGAAGCTAGAATCTAAAGGAAAAGAGAACGAGACTGAAAAACATTTAAAGAAAAAAATGAGAAAGAATTTTCAACACTGGTGAAATGCCATGCTAGAGATTTAAAACAGTTCGGAATGCCTGGCAGAATATGGACAAAGAAACCCACACCTTGGGTCATCACAACAAATCTACTAAAATTAAAGACAAAAAGAAATTCTTACTTTAAAAACACTTTCATGTTTTATTTTTGAGAGTGAGACAGAGACGAAGAAGAGTAGAGTGGGGCAGGGGCAAAGTGGTAGGGAGACACAGAATCTGAGGCCAGCTCCAGTCTCTCTGTGCAGACAGAGCCTGAAGTGAGGCTTGAAGTCAAGAACCATAGGATCGTGACCTGAGCTGAAGTTGGCCACTTAACCAACTGAGCCACACAGGTGCCCCTAAAGACAAAAAGAAATTCTTAAAAGTAGCCTGAGCAAAAGTCTCCAGTACTAGTGAAGATAAACATATTTAATGAAGAAAGCAGAGGGCCCAGAGAGAGGTGCAGTCATATACAGAAACCTAGTATTTAATACTAATGACAATGCAGATAACTGAGGAAATGCTCAATAAATGAAGATGACAAAATGACATATTTCTATGGGAAAAATAGAATTTGGGGTTCCTATAGGACACCTTTCAAAAATATGAAAATGAATACAAACTTAAATATAAAAAAAGGAAATGTAAATATAATAATTCTATTACGTAGAAGAAATTATAGAAGTGTATTTTCATTTTTTGAATTTTTATTTTAATGTTTATTTATTTTGAGAGAGAGAGAGAGAGAGAGACAACATGTGAGCAGGGGAGGGTCAGAATTTGACGCAGGCTTCAGGCTCTGAGCTGTCAGCACAGAGCCCAATGTGGGGCTTGAACCCATGAACCACAAGATCATGATCTGGGCCAAAATTGGACACTTAACCAACTGAGCCACTCAGGCACCCCTGGAAGTGTACTTTTATATTTGGTAACAAATTCATTTCTTTAATAGAGGATAAAAGCTAATCACAAGCAAAATGATTGATGAATCCATTATATATGAAGATTTTCATCACAATGCACCATGAAAGAAATGAAAGAATAAAAAGTAATACTCAATATTGTAATCCAAGGTTACTCTTTTGCAATGGGGAAGATTGGTAAGCCAGAAGGACAGTTTGGAAAATAATTTGACAATATCTTGTTAGGTTACATAGTAATATGTCCTATAATCCACTATTGTCTTATACATTTATTTTAGAGAAATTATGGCATATGAGCACCAAGGAACATGCACTGGACAGTTTTTAGAAGCATAGTTTATCAAAGCAAATACTTGAAGTAACAAACTTAAAAACTGTAAGCAAAATGTAAAGGTAAATTATGGCAAACAATTTGATGGAATATTATCATGAAAAATGAATTACAAACCAAAACAGTACCAAAAATCTTATAAAGATATTGTTGAGGAAAAATGTCCCAATTTACAAACTATAGTGTGATGTCATTTGTATAAAGATCTAAAACAAGTAAAAAAAAAAGAATCTTTAATTCATACATATGTAATCACAATGTTTTTTAAAAGAAAGTGGTAACTATAGGGATGCCTCAGTGTCTAGTCTGTTAAACATTCGACTTCAACTGAGGTCATGATCTCACAGTTTATAAGTTTGAGCCCCTCATTGACAGCACAGAGCCTGGAACCTGCTTTGGATTCTCTCTCTCTCTCGCTCTCTCACTCTCTTTTCTCTCTCTCTCTCTGCTTGTCCTCCACTGTGCTCTTTCTCTCAAAAAATAAATATTTTTTTTAAAAAAGAAAGGGGTAACTATAAAATTCAAGAAAGTCATAAGGTCTAAAGGATATAAGACTATGGTCTAAGAGGCAGGCTGTGGTATTGACAATTCTCTAGCAAGAGTACAACAAAAATTAAGAGTGGTGATCTTATTGTTTAGTTATACATACACTAAATAATTCTAGTTTATATCCTCATGCTATAGAAAAGATAATGGAGAATTTAGTACTTTTATATATGTTAATTTTTTCACTATGACTTTGCACAAAATAAATTTAGCATACTGCAAACAGTACTGCATATTCTAAAAGGGCTTACTTAGGGCACCTGAATGGCTCAGTTGTTTAAGCATCTGAGTTTAGCTCAGGTCATGATCTCCCTGTGTGCATTCAAGCCCCACGTTGGGTTCTGTGTTGACAGCTCAGAGCCTGGAGCCTGCTTTGGATTCTGTGTCTCCCCCCAGCCCCCCAAAAAAATAAACATTAAAAAATAAAATAAATAAAAAGGCTTGTTTAGACCTCTTCAAATATAACAGCACTGCACTGCAGGAGGTAAAATTCTTGCCAGACACAAAGCAATATGGCCAACCATGACAGATTAAAAAATCAGATTGAAACTGTGAACTCTGGATCCTCTATTTTGATGCTGTCCATCTCTGAATATTCAAATATGAGTTCTTAGTTACCAAAAATAATTAAAATTGCATTTGTCACTTTTGTATTTTCCTCTCAGATGCTTGTAGATAAGTCACTTGGTTAGCAGTAAAAAGTTAGCTTTAAATCTTTAGTTGAAAAATTTTGGACACTGCTCTTTTTCTTGGGAAATAGTACTTAGAGAATTTGAAGCTGGATACACATTCATGTGAAGATGGATACAAAGTTATGTTGCTTAACATCATATTGTCAATACATCTTTATATTACAGGTACAACAAATGCCTGGATATCTTTACCCAAAACAGGTATTTAAAACAACACTAACTTAAAATAGAAAAGCAATGTTTGATAGTTCCTTTAGATATTTGAAATGAATTTTTAAAATATCTCTTTCTTACTCATTTATCACATAGGCTTTCTATGATTTTCAGTAAAAGGATTTCATAAAATGAAATCCTCCTGTTAATTTTGTGCCACTTCTCTCTTAACTAAACTGCAAAAATGACCTTTCTTCCTTAGTAGTCCTGTCTTCTCCTTAACTGGGACTGGCCAATATAAAATGGAGCCACCACAGGGACATGTAGCTGTCATTATTACAAAGTAACATATAAATATGTTACGCAATGATGTTATTGCTGCAAAGTTATTTCATATTACAATTTATCCTGCTGGGAGCCGCACCGGCCTCACTGGATGACAGTCACAGTGAGGAAATGGCAGCGTTTGCACAGCTCCTGCCACAAGAAACCAAAACTGGTATCTCCTTCTGCTACTACTGGCTCATGTTGGAAATGAGACTGTTGGTATTGACCAGGCCTCACAATATTCCAATTAGACCGTTATTCCCCACACAGGTTGTTCATAAGGAAAAGCATATTCCTGCCTTTGAGACTTTAGATGAAAGCACGTGCATGATTGTCAAAAGGCTCTTGCTATGAGCCTTGCAGATCCAAGACTTAGATAATTAAAGGGGCTAAGAACACGAGTTACAGTTGAGTCTGGCCCTGAGAAAAAGAGCCTAATTTAGAGCTAAGAACAGATATCCACCTCCACTCAATTGTTTCTGCTTGGAGCATTAGCCTCCCAAGGTATTTGTGATCAGTATTTGGAGTGACTTATTCTGGCCTTGAATATGCTGATGGCACCCTGTGAAGGAACCTATTGTAGGAACTTCTTTTGTGATTATGGGAGCAAACACTGTGTTTCCTGAAAGACCTGTTTTTCTTAATACTTCTCCTGAAACAACCAAGCTATTGACCCCTGCTCACAAAGAACTAACTTCACCCTTTTTATGCTAAAAACATGGTCTTGGACACTAAAGATACCTTCCTTGCCCATAGAATAAACATCTAAATCACCTCAATCACTATTGATAAAGGTTATGCATGCGTCTTCTACAAATCTATGTTCTGGGAAATTCTTACATATCAAAGAAGTTTGTCATTAGAAATCATTGTCTAAGGCAAATGCCACTTCTGTGCCATCCCCCAAACACTTAATTATAAAATAAACTTGAGCCTCAGTCAGAGCAGAGATGCCTGCCTGGTGATCAGAAAGACTCTCGGGCTCACTCACTCTCTCTCGTCGACACTGTCCATCCTTCAGCGACCCCTGGACCTGCTGGAGCCGGCCACCGGCATTATCCCTTATCAATGTATAACCTCTTTTAATGTAGACAATAAAGTGTTTGTTGATGAATAGTTTTCGTGTCTATGACATATGTTTTTGAACATTTCTTTTTTTTTCTGTAAGTAAGACAACTCTGCTTCAAATGATGCTTTCTTGCATAGCTTCCAATACTTTTGGAGGATTATTATAACAGAGCTGAAAAACAGTGCATGTTTTTATGGTGAATTAGTTATTTTATTTAACTCTAGGTAAGTATCCCTAGAAATATCTTAAAAGGTAAAATTGTAGCATTTTGTGGTATAATTCCATGCCTGGGGCTAGATTTCCTGCAGTTCATCTCTCACTGCCTTTCTGAATCATAATCTGAGCACTGCTAATCAATTACAGATCAAATCAGAGATTCCCTATACTGCTTCATGGGAAAAATGACTCTTTCAGTGTCTTAAGACATATGTGCATCTTATCAGGACAGACACAAAACTTAAAATTGTTTATCATTTGCTGAATGGTGATGGGAAGAATTCTGAATTAAAGATGTGGGTGAAAAAATAAGTAAATAAAGATGTGGATGAGACAGCTCATATGGGTTTCTAGCCTAATGATTCAAACTGACTGTATGTATACCAGTCATTGTCCTGTAATGTGTACATTTTCTGACTTATTCATCTTGGGGCAAAATTTGGCTGATTTTCCCTTAATTTGATTATTAATAAGAACATTTATCTTATGTGTCTAAAATCCGCATTGTAACTCTGTCCTTACTTCGTTCTGAAATACTGCCTCACATCATCAAACCTTTAAGCCTGTACGTAGGTTACACCACAGTGCAGATCAGCACTTCTCAGAAGTACTCATCATAATTAAGGTAGTAGAAATATTTGGGGGGGGGGTGGTCTCAAAAAAATACATGTCTTCTCCATTTAATTGCTTAAACTGAAATTGTTTCTGAAAATCAGAGAGATTATATCTTTGTCACAAAGTTTGCTTTGGGAGCATAATACACTTCAATTGTTTACACATCTCTACTAGTCAGCTAAACACACTGAGCTCAGGCAATGTGACTCTCAGAAGAAAAAGTGATTAATTCAGTTCAGCTAAGGATATCTTCACAGAAGAAGCAGATTTATATAGAGCTTTAACGAACAAGTAGGAGTTCATCAGATAGAGAAACATAAGCAGGTAGATGGAATCTGAAAACTGCATAGTCAGTAATAGGCATGGTGGCTAAAATGATGAGATAACGAATTTAACCCTCACAAAAATTCTATGAGCTGTAAATTATTATTGTTCTTATCATTACCAACTTATTGATATGGAAACTATTCTTAGTAAAGTTAAGAAACCTATTTGAGGGGCGCCTGGGTGGCTCAGTCGGTTAAGCGTCTGACTTCGGCTCAGGTCATGACCTCACAGTTAGTGGTTTGAGCCCCTTGTCGGGCTCTGTGCTGACAGCTCAGAGCCTGGAGCCTGTTTCAGATTCTGTGCCTCCCTCTCTCTCTCTGACCCTCCCCTGCTCACACTGTCTCTCTCTCTCATAAATAAATAAAACATTTTTAAAAATAAAAAGAAAAGAAACCTGTTTGAGCAAATCACATGGAAAGTGATAAAGATGAAATCTGTATCCAGGTCTGTGTGACCTTAATGCCCTAGTTTTACCAATTAGTGATAACAATACTGGGGCAAGAAAGGACCTTAACAGCACTATCAAGAAAGTTAGATTTTGATCCTGACATGTGCAAAACAATCATAGGTTCTTAAGGAACCCTGGGAGGCTAGAGAGTTTGGAAGACCAGTTAGGAGCATTAATGTGATACGTTAGTAAAGCTCTGAATCAAGGAAATAAAAAGGGAATGGAGAAGAGTAAGTCACGAGGCATTTCAGAGGTAAAACCATAGAACTTAATGACCAGAACTTAGTGAAGAGGAGGAAGAAGTTCAAAGTTTAAACTTTGGTGACTAAAAAGATAGTAAATAAATTAACCAAGAAAGGGAGCATAAGTGTAAGGGGGGGAAATAATGAATCTCATTGGCCCAATTTGAATGCAAGGTGTCAACAGTACATCCCAATCTTCTTTGTGCGATTATGAACACAGTCTATGGGTACAGGTATCTTCTAGAGTTTCTTCTGATGTTTTCACTAATCAGTTGCAATTCTACATTTTACCTGAATAACTTTTTATCTTGATAGTTCATACAATTAATAGTTTCAAAATGAATCATTTTGTAATAATGGAAAAAAAGCAAACTAATTGAGCTCGTATTTGTTCTACTAGAATTGTCTAAAGATTTATAGTGTCAGTACTCAAAATTAATTTGATTTTTAAGTCCATAGAATATCAAATTTATGAGCCTCACATTATATGGATGGGATTTGACCACATTAGGTAACAAAGCAATTAATAATATAGACTTCTAAGTAAAGTGGATCCACTGTACTGGCCACTGAATTTATCTTGCAGATGGGTTTTACCAATATTGGTTTACTAAACTTACCCAAAGCTGGGTGTCTGCGTGGCTCAGTCGGTTAAGCATCCGACTTTGGCTCAGGTCATGATCTCACCATTCCTGAGTTCAAGCCCCATGTGGGGCTCTTTGCTGCCAGCTCAGAGCCTCAAGCCTGTTTCAGATTCTGCATCTCCCTCCCCTGCTCATACTCTCTCCCTCTCTCAAAAATAAATAAACATTAAAAATAATTGAAAAAAATAAGCTTACTCAAAGCTGTAACCCATGCCTGTTTTAGTCTATGTGTTCAGAAGTTAATAATATAGTATGCCTCCTAAGTCCATCACCAGAGTTGAAAGTAGTAAAAATTCAGAAAAATTTTATTCTAGTTACTGAAATCTAATGACTTTCTTTCTCTGTCCTTTTTAGGCAATAGGCTAGTTATTTTCTTCATCTGGACAGTTTTTTGTCATTAAAAAATTTTTTTCAATGTTTACTTATTTGAGGGGGACAGGGGCAGTGAGAGAGGGAGACACAGAATCTGAAGCAGGCTCCAAGCCCTGACCTGTCAGTACAGAGCCTGACACAGGGCTTGAACCACAAACCATGAGAATATGACCTGAGCTAAAGTCAGACACTTAGCTGACTGAGCCATCCAGGCACCCCAGCTTTTTGTCAATTTAAAGCAAGAGATCCAAACAAATGTTGAAAAATGCACTACAGGTAACTTAGTTTTTTGCATTTTTATTTTGTCTTTATGACTTTCTAAAAAAGGGTCGAAAAGACTAGTTTCAGAAAATAGGATTTGGAAGTTTGGTAAAAGTCAATCCATTAAAAACATCATTTTACATATAATTCTACAACTTTATAAAAAATGTAAAGGCTTTAACATCTTAAATGAATATCTCAGCCAAAAATGATTTATGCATCAATAGAGGCAGGAAAGAGGAACTGAGATTTTTTTCTATAGTTGTCTCCATTCTGTACATTAAAATCTGTCTAAATATGCTCATCAAATAAGTGAAATGCATTCTCTTTGGTTTCTTTTGATTAATATCACTGTCTACTTCTTTGAATAATAAAAGCTATCTATTTCAATTCCCTGATCATAGCTATCTATGTGATTTTTGCCCTGAACCTTGAGAAAATGTAACATTTAATTCAATTCTAGGGTAAAACTTATGCAAATATATTCCTTTGCTTTGTCTCCTAACCCATCCAGCCTGGGCTTTTCAATTCTGTAGATTTCATTGAGTCATTTATTAAATGCAAAGTTTTAGATTAATTTAGGGCTTCTCTTTGAATTGAATAGTCTCTTCATTTTATTTTATTTTGTTTTATTTTGTTTTATTTTAGCTTTTTGGAGTTAGGTTCTTTACAAATAGATGACATCTTAAGGAGGAACATGAGAATCCCTTCTGTTATCTGCCTGCCATGCTTTTCATCAAATGATCTACCTTGCAATAATTAAAAAAAATCATCTGAGGTATGCTTTAAAGAGTTTATATAGACTTATATTTTTAAAATAATCTCTAGTTAAGTGTTTAATACTAATAAATACTGCATATTTTTGCTAGAGAAAATAGCTTAAGATTACCACAATTACTTTATCAGTGTTGGAGACAGTGAACGACATAACCTGGACTAGAATTCGTATAAAAAAGAAGAGTGACTTCTTAATTTGTTTCAAAGGAGGGGCACTTACCCAGGAGCTGAATGTATATAATGTAGGATCTATCTGTAACTATCTGTGAAATCTGGATAAATCACTTAGCTTCAGTCCCTGCACTTGTGAAACTGGGACATTAATCTCATAATTAATGGGAGACCCAATGAACTAATGCATAATAATTAATATTCTGCATTAGCATAATGCCATTATCATTTGCTGCTTTCATCTCATAGGTATTTTTATTGCTTATTTTTATTTAAATTGAATTTTTTAAAACATTAAATGTATTTTTAAAAGGAAATTTTATATCACCATTATAATAGAAAATAAGGATGTTTTTCACAAATAACAGATAACCAAAAAGTAAACACTAGGAAAACAAAGCAATGCTACAAAATCCTACTTAGATATCTAAATATTGTGCCACCCTGACGCTTTATATTTTCAAAAAGATGGAGAGATTATAAAGAAATTGTGATATTCAACAGAGATGTCCTTTCTGAGCAATAAGAAGGCCAGAAAGAAAAATAAAAAGGAGTATCTTTGTCTCTCTGTAATATAATGCTATTTAATGTTAAGACCATACACCATCTAATTATCTTTTGTAACAATTTTTTGTGCCCCATATTTTGTGAAATATTAAAGTGATAAACACAAAATAATTAACACAGGAACTGCCAATACATTATGATAATTATGTAAACCTCAAATGGTACTTTTACCAAATTAAAAACCTTTATCAATCCAATTAAATGGAGCAAATTCATACAGGTGAGGCTGAGTACCAGAACAATCCTTTTTTATTTTAACAAATTCTCTAATTAGTTTCATAGGTCAATTGTAGTTTTCCTCTTTGAAGCATTTGGTAAAATAAAATAAGGACCAAAAGCACAAAGTTTCTAAAATATAAAAAATACCACACCTCCATTCTGCTGATGAGACAATCCACTGAGTTTGTATTTTGATTATTGTTGCTTTCAATTCTAAAATTTCCTTTTGATTAATCTTGGCTGATGACTTCAATTTCTTTGCTAAATCTCTCCTTTTTTTCCCTCTTTTGCTTCAAGCATGTTCCTAATTGTCCATTGAAGCACTATTTTTGTTTACCATAGTTACTTTAAAATATTTTTTAGATACTTCTAGTATTTCTATAATCTTGCTGCTAGCATTTATTGATTGTCTTCTTTTCCACTCACTTCAGATCCACCTGGTTCTTGGTATAACATGTGATTTTTGTTTAAAACTTGAACTTTTTTGTAGTATGTTATGAGCCAGCATGTTTGAGCCATGTGAAAGCAAAAATTACACTGAGTTAAATTGGCAATCGGTAAAAAAGACAGACTAAAATACAGTCTAAACTCAACTGCAGTAAAGGAAAGACTGGGGAGCCCTTAAGAGCAGGGGTGGGAGTGGATCTTAGGCAATGTGTGTTCACTAATCAGCTTTACATAAAAGTGAAGCAAACTTCCTGGAATATTTCTAATAGGGGACTGTTTTACAATTTGGAGAGAGGTACCCATCTACCCTTCTAAGTTATATTTCCATCCACCCACAGAGACTGGGGGCTGAGAGCTCTTTCTTCCTTGATGAGTAGATTTCAAACAGATGGCTCCCAAAGTCAAGAATGACTGGTCCAGGTTATTAAAAAAACTAGCAAAAAGCTTCTAAATTTATTTACATCTCAAAGGGGCAGAAGATGATTTTCCAGTTACAAGTTTTCTCAAGTAAATGCTCTAAGGAAAAGGAGGTCAGAGACCTAGAAGCAGGAAGAAACCTGTCACAAATTGGGTCATGCTAAGGGAAATGTTAAGGCCATCTTTGTCACTGCTTTTTCTGACATGGACCTAGCAGGGCAAGAGATAGGGGTCCCATTGAATTATTGCCTGGGGGAAATAGAAGTCCAGATTTCCCAGACAGCTTCCATGACACTCAAGAGGGGGATGGCTCTCCATCTCTGGTGAGCAGGTGGGGAGACTGTCTTTACATGTGGTCCACACTGACACAGTGCTTGGGGATAGGACCCATTTGTTGATGCTTGCTGAGGTGCAAGTCCAGGTTTGCCGTATGGACTCCAATGGCTTTGCACAGTGTGGGGATCTGTTACTGCTCAGCGGGGATGAAAATGCAGGCTCCCCACCTAGCTGTTCCTGACTCCAGCCTGGCAGGAAAGGAGAGGCTTATTGACAACATGACAGGCACAAGTGCAGGCTCTACACGCAGGCCTTGCTGACACTGGAGTGGGGCCAGATCTAGCTAGAGAGCAGGCTTTTCCTGTGACATTATCTGTGTCCACTGATGTTCTTGGGTGGGTAGTTGTTAAATTCCAAGTGATATGAGGCAAAAAGAAAACCCAGGAACTTCCCACCACCATGTTGTTTTGGGGTCCTAAGGTTTCTAGCTGGTCTTTCTTCTAATCTCTACATGTCTTTTCTTTGTTTTTCCTTCTTCGTTAATATAATGTCCAGAGCTTTTAATTGGACCCAAACTAAAGATTACTAAGGGAGAGAAATGGGAACACATATATCTGTCCCATATTCCTAGAAGCAGAAATAAACTATTTTACATTTTATTTTATATTTGAGAAAGAGAGAGAGAGAGAGAATGTGTAAGCAGGGGAGGCACAGAGAGACAGAGACAGAATCTGAAGCAGGCCCCAGGCTGTGAGCCATCAGCACAGAACTCGACACAGGGCTCAAACTCAAGCTTAACTGACTGAGCCACCCAGGCACCCCTAAAATATTTTTATATTAATAGTCCTTATTGTCTTCAACTAAACATGTTGGTTTGGAAGGCCAAACTACTTCTCTTCACTGACCTGAATTGTGCTGCTGCTGGAAATCCAAGCATCATTACACAGTGTGTGTGTGTGTGTGTGTGTGTGTGTGTGTGTGTTTCATGAATCTCAAATACTGTTCTTTAATGTATCAAAAATCCTTTCTTATAGTTTTGATTTTATGTGACAAAATTTTAAGCTTGGCAAAATAGGTAAGATTTTATGACAGTGTTATCAGTCCTTAAATTTATTGTGCCTCTTACTGAACATTTAATGTCAGTCAAGTTGCTTTATTTCATCTAACTCCTAATGCCTTATACAAAAAAAAACCCCTCAAAATGTAGTATTAAACTTACAAATTATTGAAAATATTAGACATGATGATTCATGTGAATTTGTCAGCATATTGCATAGTAAATATAAATGCTAATATTATTATAATTATATAACTTACCATGTTCTTTCCTTTGTGCCTTTAACGGTAAATGTTTTTGAATTAGAACTAGATTTAAGAATAGAGAGGAAAGCTTCGTGAAGATTCAAGAGCATGGACAGCAAAATTAAATTTATATGCAAATTAAAAAACATTGGCCTGGTGGAAGTGAGGTATTTATAAGGGTAGAAATGTAAAACATGAACAGGAAATTAAAAAAAACAAAAAAAGAAATCTGTCCCAGAGTGAAGGCTCCATGGATAAGACAGAATCATCAACAGCTATCCCACACATTAAAAACAAAGGGAAGTTTGAAACGCTCTCCATACTAGAAGATAAAAATTCACAAATACTGGCTAAATTCATTTTCTCACTGACATTTTTACGTTTGCAAGTAGAGTCTCATCTAGTAAGAAGAAAACAAAAATGAGATGATGTTCAGATGGAATATGGAGGTAGCTTGTAATTTTATATATTTTAGTATTCTGAGCATCGAATCCTAATTATTTGTTTGTATGCCTATTTTTACAATATGAAAAATGATTACCTTAAAATTTAGGGCCTTTCTTTTTTTACACCTAGTACAGTGTCTGACATGAATAAAGAACTTAATAAATTTTTCTCCTGAATGAAGTGTTTGAGAGCCTTCACAAAATTTTATTTTTCATCATTTCCCAAATTTCTCTTTATTTTTTCCCTTAGTCATGCACGTTGTATTTCCAGCAGTTCCGCAGAGACCACTCACCACTCCCTCATGCCCGCATTGATCCTTCCCTTTGGAGTTTAGCGCGTCACTTGCAGAAACCCAGAGGCCAGTTTGTAAAACTTTTCTTCCCCTCTAATGATGCACCTCCGGCCTCATTCTCTGGCTCACCTCATCTCTACAGGAACACAGTTCAGCCTTTGCTCTTCAATCACCTCCTCTGCACTGTCTATTGCCATCTCTCTAAGTTTCTTCTGATCTACGTGCAGGAGTCTGATTCACTGAAGACTGGTTGGCTCGAGTCACTACCCTGTTCCCTACCCTTCCTTTCACCCCCTTCTCTTTCCTCTTCACTCTGTGAACACCATTGTGTAGACTGAGCAACGCGTGTGGGGAAATGACAAAAACACAAGGCTCTCTTGCTGCTCCCTGCGGAGTTTTTGGTGAACAGAGGGCTCTCGGCCTCATTCCTGCAAACATATTTTAATGCTTTTTCTCAGCGTGGCCAACACAGGGCTTTGAAAAGACTCTCTGAAATGCCTCTCACATTCATGAAAAACAAAGTGTGTCTTCTCTTCACCTGGTGGTGGAGACAGATCTCCCAGAACCTGCTGGCCTCGGCTACTGACACCGCATAGGGTGGCTGTTGTCATGGCCAATGTGTCATCTGAATCTCCTAATCATCAGTGCTTCTGGGGCCTTTTAAACTCCTTCTCTGAAGCATGACACCAAACAAATAAGATGTCAATACTCCCAAATGCACATAGCTAAAAATTGTGTGTCCTATACTCTAAGGGAACTGTTCAGAAGAAAAAAAAATTGTGTTTAAAAAAAATAGAGTAAAAAATCAGGCCATATGATATTAATCTAAAATTCCATTTTATATCAGTATGTATAGAAAATATAGATGATGACTTCAGCACACCTACATCATTCCTTAGATGACTGGATCTCACCTACACAGCACATACTTTTATTGGTTGGAACAAGCAATACAATCAAAGACTGAAAAAAGAGAGCGTGGGAAGTTCACATAAGTTTTAAATTGTTAAATTTAAATTCCTTACATAGAAGTAGATAATGTTGAGGTAGTGGAAACACATCTCTTCACCACAAGCTCCCTCTTCCCCACATCCTATAATATTTTAAGCAGTAAAGTTTGAACAGTTCTTATTCACAGATTCCACTCTCTCTCATCTTCTTTTACTCCTCAACATAGTGGAAAGGTCTTCAGGACATATAAAAAGGCAAGGGCACCAATGACCTTGTAGTTGCAAACTCTAAGATCATCTCTGTAGACACAATACTATGTGATCTCTCAAATCATCTGTCACTGAAAATATTCCTTCTTTATTTAAAAAGGAGAAATTTAAGGGTCACCTGGTGGCTCAGTTGGTTAAGTGTCCAACTCTTGATTTCAGCTCAGGGCATGACTTCTTGGCTCATAAGGTGAAGCCCTGTGTCATGCTCTTTGCTGAAGGCATGGAGTCTGCTTAGAATTCTCTCTCTCCCTTTCTCTCTGCCCTTCCCCTGCTCTCTCTCTCTCAAAAATAAGTAAATAAACTTAATATTTTTTACAAAAGGAGAAATTTAAAACTGAAAACCAGATTACTGTAGTGAGAGTAAAATTAATTTTCTTTTTTAATTATTATTTAATAAATACATTCATTATTAAGGATTAACATATAGTCTGATGGGTGTCAATGAAAGACAACTGACATTTATTAATAACTGACTATAGGTCCAGAATTATACTGGGAAGTAATAGATTATCTTTAAGATTATCTTTGAAGTTATCTTCAAAGAATTTCTTCAGTCTCAGCATGTACGTACCACAGCAATACGTGGATGTGGTTTCTTCCTCTAGAATCTGAGCTAGCCTGTGGCTATCTTTTACCAATAGCATGTAGTAAAGAAGATATACTATCAGATCTATATTTACGTCTCCAGAGAAGTCTCTGCTTTAACTTTTTGGGATCTATCTGCCATACAAAGACGTTCAGATCAGACTACTGAATAGTGACAAAAAATATGCAGGGAGGCCCAGTCAGATAGCAGGCATTCCATCTGCTGAAGTACTAGGTATGTGACTAAAGCCATCTGAGATGTTCCAGAATCAACTTTGCTCCCAGCTAGGTTCAGCAGTCACTAAAGAGTTAAGTGACCACAACCAACATGAAACTGAGCAGTAGACCTACTCATCAGAGTTTTAGTTTCCTAGAAAATTATGGGTTTTGATCAATTATGGTTTGGTACTAAGTGTTTGGTGATTATTTACTCAGTAATATATAAATGAGATAGCCGTTGATACATGCAAATGGCATGCTACATAACAGAAGCTTGAAATAAGTGGTATTTGCTTAGAACCAAGTGGTTCTGGGCTGGATGGGCAGTGAAGGACACTGTTGGTAGGAGACCAAAGGAAAGAAAACCAGTGGTGTGCATTGATGGGAAAATTGGCAAAACTGCTGACTGGGTTAGCATAAAATGTAGAAAATATATCTGAATAATAAGGTACCTAGGCAGAATGTCTAAAGTGCTAGTTGACTTTCTTTATTGGATATGATAAAATAGAAGACAGGTGATGAGCCAAAGAAGAAAATATTCCATTTTGAAACAAAATTTAGAGAAAATATTTCTGAGGACTTTCTGAGTTGCAAAATATTTTTTCTAATCCCCAGCCTCGAAGTTAAAATAGCCTCAGGCAAAGATCAAATTCAGGACACTGCCAGTTAAAAGATCAAATTCATGGTGTTTTATAGGACCTCTTTTTAAAACCCCAGAAAGACTTAAGGAGTTTTATCCTGTATTCCCCCAGCTTGAAAGAAAAACACCCCAAAACCAGAACAAACTATTCTAAGAATATTAAGGGTGATGTCCGGTACAATCATGGCTTGCAGCCAAAAGTTGAGAAGGGCTTATCTTGAAAGCATTATGGGTATGGCTTTTGTCTAATAAAATGAACTATAATTTCATACATTAACTTAATACAAAGTTATTAGAAACTTGTACAAGCTTGGGCTACCAGGGATTAAGATACTTCCTAATGAAAAGAGGCTTCTGGCCACCAAGTGTTTAATATCAGGAAGAAAAAGTTACTTAGCAGCAAATAGTTCCCTCATATGATAAGGGAATGACATCTAACAAAACAAAGCTGATAGCTCAGAGGATAGAGCCAGAGGCTGAGGCAAGCCAGGGGACAGTAAATGTATTCTCACAGGCCAGAACTGGGTTCTATTCAGAGAACTTTCCTTGTCTACAGAAGTAGGAGGCTCTGAAAGCAAGCAATAGCTGGATTTCAGAAGAGCTATGGAGCAGAGACTGCTATGTGCTGCATATTCTTCCACTCTTTATATATATTATATAAATTACTGTCAAGTTAGCTAACATACAGTGTATGTTATGTTATGCTATGTGCTGCATATTCTTCCACNTGTCAGGTTAGCTAACATACAGTGTATACAGTGTGCTCTTGGTTTTGGGGGTAGATTCCCATGATTCATCTCTTACATTCAACACCCAGTGCTCATCCCAACAAGTACCCTCCTCAATGTCATCACCAATTCCCCCCCTCCCCTGTCCCCCTCCACCCTCAGTTTGTTCTATTTAAGAGTCTCTTATGGTCTACCTTCCTGTCTGTTTGTAACTATTTTTTCCCCTTCCCATCTAGTCTTTATTGTCCCATCCCTGACTCATGAATAATACTAGGGGCAGGTAATCAGCCTTTTTATTATTTTTTATGTTGATTTATTTATTTTGAGAGAAACTGAAATAGCGCTACTGGGGGAGGGACAGAGAAGAGACAGAGAATTCCAAGCAGGCTCCAGGCTGTCAGCGCTGAGCCTGATATGGGGCTCAGTCTCATGAAATCATGAGGTCATGACCTGAGCTGAAACCAAGAGTCCAACACTTAACCGACTGAGCCACCCAGGTGCCCTGATAACCAGCCTTTTCAATTTTCAGTTCTCCAGAAGAACTGGACTTGCACCCAGGAAGCACCATCCAAAGCCAGCCCTGATTCAGAGCAAAAGATACTAGACTTGAAGACTGATTCTGTGATGATATGTGTTTAGGGATATGTTGCAGGGGGTGGGTATATTTCTTACCTGAGGAGACATGAGATATCATGGTAGATTTTACTGAGGCATGACTTATCATGGTAGATTTTATTGAGATTTGTTTATAGAGATTTGATCCTTCCTTGTACATCTTTGCCTTTCTCACATCAAGAATTTTTCTACCTCTCTTAGGAGTACCCACTGGCCTTGTGACTTGCTTGACAGATAAAATATAGCAGATGTGATACTCTATGAGTAATATCCCTGGTTACTAAGAGGTATGGATCTTCCATTTTTGTCCTTTGACTAGTGAGTCTCCTTGTAAAAACAGTGAAGCTCTTCTTTTTCAGAGTTTCAGCATGCTCCCTCTAGCAATCATATCTGCTTTTCTAGACATGTGAGAGAGGCTATCTTGTATCCTACAAACTAAGTCAACATGCTATCATCAGTACCATATGGGTAAAGATGATCCATTCCCACTGAGTCCTGTCCAAGTTTTGTAATCATGTACATACATTCTTATTATTGTTTTAAGTCATTAAATTTCATGGTGGTTTGTTACATAGCAGTAGATAACTGATACAGGCATTTTGTATGTAGTTTCTTTTTTCAGTCTCAACAAAACCTTCTAATACCAACTTTAAGACTTCCAATCACTTTATTCTGTTAACAATACTGCTATATAAATGGAAATATTCCTATGTTCAGATGATTAAACCAATATGAAGATATCATACTTGAATTACCTAAAATATCACCTCATACTCTACTTGGCTATGGGTGTTCATACATTCATGATGCCATTTGACCTTTACGTTCTTGGACAGACACCTATTTGTCTAGGTTAATTTCAAGACAGCCTATATGGATTCAAGAGAATTAACTGTGTGACCTTTGGAGTTTTCTTCCAGCTGTATGATTGTATGATTTATGCCAGTTCATCTGCTTTCATGGCAGTATCTAATGGTGTTAACTCAACATATGAAAAATCTGAACCTGCAATGTTCTTTTATAACTACCTATACTTTGAAAAATAAGGAGGCTTAAACTGTCATTTCATTGAATACAGAAACAGAGAAATGGCAAAACATTGGCAAATCAAATGTAACAATGGGAGCACGCATGGTGAGTTGGACTCAAAGTTCTTAAGTCCTTTGATTATTAAAATAATATGCCAGAAGGAATCAATACATAATTGAAAACAAATTAATCCATTCCCTTAGCAGAGGGAATCTAACCTTAGAGTTAGATTATGGAGATATCACAGGGCAAAGTTTTACAGATTGTACTAAGTACTACATGTCTGAAACTGTGCTACACACCACTGATTGTGCCACATGATCGAAACACAATCTTCAGTCAGAAAGATATGTCGTGTTATCTAGAATTTGCAAATCAGTCAAAAAGTTTTCCCTCTGATTCTTTAATTAATTAAAAGTGCCTTAGCAAAAACTTCGAATACTATGAATTTAGCTTGCCTGCTCCATCTCAGGTATTAAATGGCTAAGAAGTGACATAAGAATAAAATGACAATATTACTAAGAGCAATAGTATTGCCATTACGTTATCTGTATATTTTTTCACATTTTCAGGAAATTCATATTCTTTCCTTACCACGACCCAGTGAGATAAAAGAAGAAAAGTTGAAGTTTTTGAGAATGAGAAAAAGGGCGTACAAAAATATTTTAACTTTTTCAACATCATACAGCTAGTTATTGAGAAATCATAAATTTAAAAAATGCTTTTAGCATTATTCATTCTCATTACTTTATAACTGTAAATGAAATGCACGTAATTACTTTAATAGATAAACTTTCTAAAAATAAAAATTATTTCTATGGTACAAATATTAATAACTTTTTACAGATATACTACAGATTAGTTTTCAGTCCAATAATTAGAATATTTATATTTATCTTAATTGCTAGTTAAATAGACATCTAATTTTTTCTAGTCTTACTATAGTTTGCCCATGGTAAATACCACTGGCAGTCCTCAGATTACTGAAATTATGTTTCTTTTCATTTATTTCTTGTTAATAATTAATAAAGGAAGAAGGGAGATATTAACAATGACATCGTATTTTAAAAGGATCAGGATGTCTAAGGAATATCCTGATTTGATTTGATTTTTAAAGTTTATTTATTATTTGAGAGAGACAAAAGCAGTGTGAGTAGGGGAGGTATAGAGAGAGGAAGAGACAGAGAGAGAGAGAGAGAGAGAGAGAGAGAATCCCAAACAAGCTCCTCAAAGTGAGTGCAGAATCTGATGTGGAGCTCAAGCTTACGAAACTGTGAGAGCATGACCTGAGCCAAAACCAGGAGTAGGAAGCTTAGCCCACTAAGCCACCCAGGTGCCCCTGGAATATCTGATTTTAAGTCCATTATAATAAGTATGCAAGGACCAGCTTCATGGGTATGCACTGTGTGGTCTCCATACTTGGTTTAATGCTCTGTTGTTACTGTTATGGTCTATTAAGGCTGCTGTAAAAATATACCACAGACTGCGTAGTTCATAAACAATGAAAATTTATTTCTCACAGTTCTGGAGGCTGAGAGTCCAAGATCAAGGTGCTAGCATAATTGGGTAAGTGTGTTCTTCAGGGTACTGATTTCTCATGTCTTCACATAGAGGAAGGGGCAAGGGAACTGTCTGGGGACCCCTTTATAAAAACATTAAACATATTCTACCTCTGAATGATGGTAGAATGGAGAAACATGATTTCTCCCTCTGAATCAACCCTCTTAGTCTTTCTGCCTGGTCATTTCTCTTCCAGTTTCGCTTCCTCCCCGCCCTGTTATTTCTCTCTTTGTATATGCTCTTCCATCAGCACTGCATACACCTGGCTCTTTATTTGTAGCTGGGAACTCTGGTTTTATGACTTTAGACTGTCCTTTGTCTTTTGGATTTTTTATTTTTTGTTTTCTTTTCCTTTTTTATTTTTTGTTTTCTTTTCCTCCTTTTTATTTTTTATTAATTTTTATTTTTATTATTTGTCTTCCCTCCATTCTCTTCTTTCTTTTTGTTTTGTTTCTTTGTCCCTTTCTTTTTTCTTTTTCTTGTTCCCTTTCGGTTTAAAAAAATTTTTTTTAATGTTTTTTATTTATTTCTAGGAGAGAGAAAGACAGCGTGAGCAGGGGAGGGTCAGAGAGAGAGGGAGTGACAGACTCTGAAACAGGCTCCAGGCTCTGAGCTGGCAGTCAGCACAGAACCCTATGCGGGGCTCGAACCCACGGACTGCGAGATCATGACCCAAGCGAAAGTCGGACGCTTAACCAACTAAGCCACCCAGGCGCCCCTTCCTTTCAGTTTTTATGTTTATTGGATTTGTCTGTAAGTTTGTGTACCTTTGTTACCTGTGTGGTTGTCTGTTTTCTTTTCCAGGGCTACCTCAAGACACAAGCCAAAGCACACATGGCAGAGAGTCCAAAATACCACTATGTGTAGGGAAATAAAATAGCCAAAGTCTCAATAAAAGAAACCAAGAGACATCAAAGAACACTTCCTGAATGGACAGGCCCTGGACAGTCAAAGAGCCCTCTTTAATACAGCAGTACTTGCAGGGGTAGAGTGCATAACAAGCTTTTAAAATTAACAAGAGATAGAAAGCTAACCAAAATGATGAAACAAAAGAACTCTTATCCAAAGAAATTCCAGGAAGAAATGACAGCTAAAGAACTGCTCAAAACAGATATAAGCAACATAACTGAACAAGACTTTAGAACAATAGTCATAAAATTAATCGCTGGGCTTGAAAAAGGCATGGAAGACATCAGACAAACTATTGCTACAAAGACTATGAAGCTTAAACATAGTTGTGATCAATTAAAAAATGCTATCAATGAGATGCATACTAAAATGGAGGCATCTAATGCATGAACTGAAGAGGCAGAAAGGAGAATAAGTGATTTAGAAGACACAATTATAGAAAAAAAGGGAGCTGAGAAAAAGAGAGATAAATTGATCTAGGGACACGAAAGGAGAGTTCGAGAGCTCATCAACACAATCAAACAATATCCGTATCAAAGGNGGAAACCAATTTGACAATAAACTATTTAAGAAAAAAAAAAGAACCGTGAGAAATAAATTTCTGTTGACTCTAATCCACCTACCCTATATTGTTTTTGTATAGCAGCCTAAGCTAAGACAATCCTTTGAATTCAATAAATTTTTTTTGAATCATTTAAAAGTTTATATAATTCCCCTTAGTTCTCTATTTCTCAATGTTCAGACTTATTGTATCTGACTTCATTCCTCAACTCTATTAGCTACGTTTGACTTTATTTGACACACACATAATTGTTTTTCAGACAGAAGAGGATTGTGTGAGAACTAGTATTGTACAGTAATCAAGAGTGTGGACCTATAGACTGCGTATGTTCACATGTTAGCTCTGACAAATTTAATCTTGGCCAAGTTACTTAGTCTTCTCTGTTAAGTGGGAACAATCTGTTACTCTGAAGGACCTTCATAAAGACTAAACTTGTTAATATATGTGAAGTACATATAACAGTAACTGGGATATAATGAATGTTATATAAACATTTACTATTGTTCTGTTAATGAAGCCCAGTGTATAAAGATTATTTCCAGGGTGTCTAGTGACTGTCCAGTTAGAGTAGTATGGGATTCATTTGAAGATCCAAATCACTCAAATAATATGAATTGATTGTCTGAATTAATTTTATTTCTGACACAGTTTCAGGTCACCATTTTTTTAAACTATTCTGATTAATCATAGATATATATATTAACTTAATCTAGTATAACAGCTAGTTTGAATTATTCTCTGAATGTTTCACTCTCTGCCCTTCTTCCTTTACGCTTAATAATAAACAAGCTTACATTATTTTTAACAGCTGCTCTTTGTAAATCTATAAAGACATGGTTTACCAAAGAGTTCAATTTTCTAAAGCATAGTGGTGTAAATTTAACTCTCACTGAAGGAAAACAGTTATTATTCAGCATTCCTAGATTTTTCTTTGCACACAATGCCATAAACCTCTCTATATTTCTCTCTGAACACGTCTAATGGTAAATTGAAAAGTAATATAGGTGTCATGAATTCTATCAATGAAAGATCTGGAGCTCTAGGCCTGTAGCTGCTTTGAGGTAGTGGTCCAGAAGAGGCCTTAGAATAGCATGATTTCAGAGGGCCTGGGTGGCTCAGTTGGTTATGAATCCAACTTCAGCTCAGGCCATGATCTCACAGTTTGTAGGTTCAACCCCTGCATTGGGCTCTGTGCTGACAGCTCAGAGCCTGGAGCCTGCTTTGGATTCTGTGCCTTCCTCCCTCTCTACCCGTCCCCTGCTTGCTCTCTCTCTCTTTCTCTCTCAAAAGTAAATGAACATTAAAAAAAAGAATAGCATGATTTCTTTAGCTCTCATTGAATTATTTTCTTATCTAACAACTATTTATTGAGTACTTTCCAAGTGACAGGTGATATTCTGTTCTCTAGAAATAAAATAGTGATCAAGACAGACACAGTTCCTATTTTCATGGAACTTGTAGTTATAGAAGACAGATCTATATGTAAGCAAATGCATACATATGAGAACATCAAATTATGAAAAGTCCTGGGGAGAATATACAGCAGTGTGATGTGACAGAGGTTGAGTGGTACGGGAGACATGGTCAGAGTTCTCCCTGAGTGGCTTGTACTTCAGCTGAGATCTAAATGATAAGAAATGAGACCTAGGAGGCTGTGTAGGAAGAAACCTTGAGAGCAGGAAAGAAACAGTGCAAAGGCCAGCAGGCTGAGGTGACCCTGTACTATTTGAAGACTTGAGAAAAGTCGTAGTGGCACAGTGACTGGAGGCAGAGTACAAGGACCTGAGATCAGAGGCCCCAGTACGGCTTCATCATGTAGGATTGCTTCATATGTGGTAAGGAGTCTGGATTGTATTTTAAGTGTAGTGAAAATTTATTGAAGAGTTTTAGGTAGGTCTGTAAGTACTTTTTTACTCATCTTTAAAACAATTATTTTGGCTTTTAGAATAACTGATTTTAGGGGCTGTATAACATTACAAAATGGTCACTACATACACAACCATGTTGGCAAATCTTTCTGACCCCAAGAAGGACTTGGTAAATCTGTAGTTCCTATTTCTTCCCTCTAGGACTGTCAAATTTGGCCATGTAAGCCTTAGTACTGGGTGAAATGCCCATGAATAAAACTATGGTTATATATTTTTATTATTATTTAATGACAAAATCCTGTATTTAGAAAGTAACCTTCAGGGGCACCTGGGTAGCTCAGTTGGTTAAGCATCTGACTTCAGCTCAGGTCATGATCTCATAGTTCATGGGTTCAAGCCCCATGTTGGGCTCTATGCTGACGGCTCAGGGCCTGCAACCTGCTTTGGATTCTGTGTCTCCCTCTCTCTGCCCTCCCCTTGCTCACGTTCTCTCTTTCTCTCTCTCTCAAAAATAAATAAGCTTTGAAAAAAAGAAAGAAAGTAACCTTCAGAAATATATGGTAATACAGTATAATGTATTCATAAAGAATATTAATGGTTTTCGAAGTAATATCCTTGTTTACACAGCTTTACATACAAGCCATCAAATCAGAATGAGAGAAAGGAAAACAGATCAAATTATTGTCTCTACCCTCAGAAAACATGTAATTTATTAGAAAAATAATATGTTTATCAATAAGTTACTACATCACTGGAAATGTGCAAGAAGAGCCTTAGGGTATCGCAGATGTTTTTGTAGTTCGGAACTACAAGATGATATTTTTGTTTGGCAGGAGGAAGAAAATAGCAAGAAGCATTGAAAATGAACGGGAACTCTGGAAGAAACGGCAAAGTAAAAGGTGACAGAAATTGATCTAAGAGCACAAACAGTTAAGCAACTTTGGCTCTAATACTTAATAACCACATGTCAGAGTATTATTGAAAAAATATTTAGAATAGATAATCGAAATTCTGTTTTTTTAAATTAGGTTCTGCTACTAATTATAAAAGTTATTGTATCTCTTGGACTTTAATTTCTTTCTAATAAAATAGGGTATTTGGTCATGTCAAGTACCAGGTTACTTTTTTTTTCTTTTAAATCTATAACTTGTTATCCAGTCAGTATGCTCCCTTTCAACTATCTTCAGACACCAGCCAAGTCAGAGTGACCTTTTCAAAATGCAAATCTTATCACGGCGTCCTCCAACTTAAAATATTTTGATCACTTCCCTTTTTATGTAACATAATAGAACAGGGCTCAGCTTGGTATGGCCCTACCTATTTTTCTAGCTATACCTTGAACCACGTCTCGCTACCTTTCTCTGGTTCAGACAAAATGATTTTCAATCACTAATATTCATATCATGCTTCTTTTGACTGCTGTTCCTGTCTTCCTTTAACTCCTAAGGCTCATTAATTCCTTGCTTATAATTTATATCAAATCCCTCTTTTATAAGCTGTAGTAGCATTATGTCACTTTCAATCATGGCACTTATTATAGATGCAATTTTTCAATTAGTCTTATGGAATTAACCTGCATGTATTCTACTAGATTGGGGATCCGTGGAGGTAATCACTGTGTCTATGTTTGCTCTCTGTGGTATTCTAGCACCTTAGTTATACCTAATAAGCATATATTGAAAAGATGAATGAATGAATGAATGAATGAATGAATGAATGAATCAGTGAGTAGACAGATTAATGCTGGCAGCGAAAATGGGAAGAATGGATATAAAGTATATTTATGATAATGTCTTCTTCCTGATAGACTAATTCTCTATAATTGTCTGAAAATATGAATGGTTTCTTCTTCATCCCTACAAGCAACAATGTAGAAATGAGTAAGAACTTGGAACTGCTATCAGAAATAACATCATCATCGAGCACTGGGTGTTGTATGTAAGTGATGAATCACTAAATTCTATACCTAAAACTAATGTTATACTGTATGTTAACTAATTGGAGTTTAATAAAAACTTGAAGAAAATAACATCATAATCATGCTAATCATTATTGTCAAAATCATTTTATCATTATCATCTCTGTGATGATTGTCATCATCAATATAATCACTATTAGAATTACAAACACTTTGGTTCAGTCCTTTGGCAGAATGGAAATTAAAATAATATATACATGGAGAGTCAAGCATATTTCTCATGAATAAAGAGGACTGATGATGAGGTGAAGGTGAACAAAGTGTAAATCTGTAGAATTTGTTCATGGTTTGAGGTATAATGTGAAAATTTAGCTTTGAAAGAAGCAGTAACATTTGCATTTTTTAATTTATACCTAGTTTGATACCCTACAGACCAGGACAAGGAACAGATGCTGTCAATACTAAGTGCAGCACTTATGTAAAATTTGGCATACTTGAGTGAATGTAAGTAGTTTTCTCAAAGATCTTTTCCTTAGAGGCAATGACTTATAACAGTGGTCCTTTACCTGCAACCCATAGCCCATGTCACCTTAGAGTTTAACAAAACGACATTGCACAAAGCTCCTCTTTCAATATGAATTTGTATCCCAGGTATAGGAAATATTACCTGGTCACAGAACACTTCTTCCAAAATTGAGTACAAGTGCACACCAAATCTATGACAGATTATTATGGATATCTTTATTTCTCTTTGCAGAAAAAAAAAATAATTAGGACTTCTATTTTGTAAAAAAGCAACACCTGCTCAAAATATTACCTGATGGAGTTAAACTTGTATTATATATTACATTTTTATTATAATATTAGATAACAATAGAGTAAGCAGAGTATCAGGCATACATTTTTCACAATGTATAATTAAAATTCAAAATATCTGTGGGATGAATAAATGAATCTAGTCTACAAGTCAATAATTTATTTCTATAAATTAGTGGTTAAGGTATTTTCTTTCTAAAAACAATTTGATTTGAGGAATAGTCACATACACAAAAAAATTTGTTTCATATTGTAACACATCCCATGTCTTTTCAAAGGAAAAATGTGGTATGTGCCCAATTACTTCCTTACGAATTTCCTAAATATGACTTCTCCCAGCATTCAATTGTTTCAATCCAGTATTCAAAACATGAGTGAAAAATTCCAATTTGACATCTAACTCTTACATAACTAATAGGTGACTTGAAGGAAATCAACACATCTCTAATTTTTGGCTATTTACTACCAGTGAGAATTTTCTTAAAATCATGCACTATAGTAAAAAAGTGTGTAGGTAAGTATGAAGCCAAACAATTCCCTTCTGATTTTCAGACAATTCTTTCAGCTGACATCATAAGGAAATAAAACTTTTTTACTCACAAAACAACTAAATTTGAAACAATTTAGATTTATGAGGTACACATTATGAATAAAAAGCTCATTCCTCAGACAACAAAACATTTTCTCTACTCCTAAATTAAGGCTGTTATCATCTGTCTCATTTAGTTACTTATGGATGAGAGTCTCTGAGAAATTTAAGACTCACTATGTATAAAAATAGGGGAGAGTACATTACTTACTATGGTATATATTTTGTAATCTACTAATACTCAACACAAACTTTAAAAACTCATTCAGTTTGAATACCAAAAAAATTAATCTTTTAATTTCATTCTCCTCTTTGTTTCCTTCATTTTGTCCAATTATTTCCCCCTTCCATATCTCTTTGGAATTGAAGACAAGACACTGAAAATCCACCGTCTCAAAATATTTTTCTGAGGTTTTGCCCCCATTTTTTGAGATATAACTTTTATCTGAAAGCTTTTAAAGTATTGATAATTAAAAAATTATCCAACTGGTGACTTTCTAAGTGAAAATCAAAACCTAATCTTAACTTTCAGTAGAAATAGCAACCTTTCATTATGTACAACAATCTAGATCAATCTCTATAAATATTAGACATGGGATTAAAATCTAATTTCCCAATTTCTTTTCACTTATCTATTCTGTGTCTGTATATGAATCTTGATGAATGAATGCGTTGATAATCAAGGCCAAGTAGTTTCCTAAATGTAAGTCAGTGTCAGGATATAGCGACCATTTACAGTTCAACTTGGTCACTCAGAAAGTGAAGCCCCTTCCAGGGTTATGGAAATCCCTAGCCAGGTGAAACATAAACTTCCTCTTACAACAGAAGCTGTAAAGCTAGAATTCTGTCTTACCAGTCCCCTCTTGCACCTAGAATGTGAACAGATGACTCTGACTTAACCAATCAGTTTTACATAGCCCAGATCTGGAATTATAAACCTGAGATTCAGATTAGCCAGGAAAATGTGGGTACTAGGCTGGCAATGATGAGAGAATCAGTAATCAATATGTCTAGTTTTCAGATGCAGTAGTGTATGAGCATATTGAGTAGTTTCCTGTAGCATTAATAAAAAAAAAATTAGGAAAAAGAAAGCATGAAACAAAGAACTGAGGCAGTGATTAACACTAGAGGAAGAGAAAGTTATATTAGAATGAAGACATGTATATGGTTCATTGATTTATATAGCACAGTTGTGAAGAATAATGATATAGTACTAAAAATGCATTCATGAAAAATACTGATTTAAATAAAAATTAGGGGGGTGCCTGGGTGGCTCATTCAGTTAAGCATCCAACTTCAGCTCAGGTCATGTTCTTGAGGTTTGTGAGTTCAAGCCCCACATCGGACTCTGTGCTGACAGCTCAGAGCCTGAAGCCTACTACCTCTCTGCCCCTTCCTGGCTCATGCTATTTCTCTCTCTCTCTCTCTCTCTCAAAAATAAATAAACATTAAAAAATTTTTAATAAAAATTAGGATGTGATTATATTACAATGATGATGAGAAAGGAAGTGGTAGAAGGTAAGAAAAGGTAGATATTCATCTTCCAAATTTGGAAGTCAATATCTGTATTAGTCAAGATTTTTCCAGAGAAATAGAATAAACAGGATGTGCATATATGTACACAGATAGAGGTAGAGAGATGGGGGTAAGGAGAGAGAAAGAGAGACACTTATTTGAAAGAACTAATTCACATAAATGTGGAGGTTTGACAAGTCCAAACATTGCAGTGTGGGCCAGCAGGCTGGAGACTCAGAGAAGAGTTGAGATGAAAGGCTTTCAACTGATTGAAAGAAGCCTGCCATATCATGGAGGGTGATCTGCTTTACTCAACATCTACTGCTCTAAATGTTAATCTCATCTAACAAATACCTTTGCAGAAACATTGAGAAAAACATTCGACCAAATATCAGGGTAACATGGCCTAGTCAAGTCAATGCATAAAATTAACCCTCACAATAGCATCTTAACCAGAAAAATCAAGAAATAGTATGGGGGAGTGAAATTAAGGATAGAGAATGGTGAAATAGGCGACTGTGTTTTTCTCATTACAAGTCTGATAATTCTTACTGTTTGATATTTTAATCTACATGAAAAGATTATTTGAATAAAAATAATAAACTATGAGTTGCCTGGATGGCTCTGTTGGCTAAGCGTCCAGCTCTTGATTTCAGCTCAGGTAATGATCTCACTGTTCATTTTGCTCGAGCCCTGCATCAGGCTCTCTGGTGAAAGTGTGGGGCCTGCTTGAGATTCTCTGCCTCTATCTCTCAAAAATAAATAAACATTTAAATATAACAATAATAATCTAAAAACAATTATTTTAATAAAATTTAAAAGCTCACATGATCATTTCAATATTTCAGCAGTGTACTGTATCCCCCGAAGACAAATACCAAATAATGGCCGAGAATTCATAAAATCACTGTATATTCCTGAAGGTAAGAATAGTAAAGTTGTGGCACACTTAAGTTTATATAAAGGTCTTGGATAATAAAACATCATATATAATTCTTGGGTCGCAAAAATAAATATATGCATGTTTCCAATAATAACGTTTAAGTCATCACCAAAACCACATCCAAATCACCCACAATAGCTATCACTACCACAAAGGTTTTCTTCAACAAGATGGTGATAGTGCAGTCTTGAATTCATCCCCCAGAAAACTTTAACTTCAAAAAAACTTAAGGAATTTACCAACATAATGATAGATATATTCTACGAATATGTCACATGTGATGAGAATCCTTTATTTTGCCTAATGATTCTTTTTCGCCATTCAAAGACACCCATGGAAGAGTAAAAGCAGAGATTCATTAAATGACAGGTAGATGACTCTTAGATGGATGGCTGGTAGGTAGGTAGGTAGGTAGGTAGGTAGGTAGATAGATGATAGATAGATAGATAGATAGATAGATAGATAGATAATAGCATTCATTATTATAAGTCCAAACTACCTCCCCTGAAATTCCTTCTACTATAGAGTCTCTATATTAGCCCAAAACTGATTTTTAAAAATCCATGTTAATTTCTAATATCTGGCATTTGCCTGAAATTGCTCCTTATTCACCTTACTTGTTGATGCTATATCCTTCCCAACCAGCAACAAAAACTTCTCTAAGTTTCACTCATTCCTTTTTGCTCAACATTCTTTAAGAACAAATCATTACCTCTCTTGGTGAATAAGTTTATTTCAGAAAATTTTGATATTTCATTATAAGTTTTGGCTGTGTTCTTTATAATAATAAAATGAATCTTGCTCTCTGTATGATTCATTGCAACATTTTGTAAATGGCATGTAAATTTTATAAATTACTGCATATATATAACTTTTTTAACATCCAGATTGATTGATAAACAGGAAGTATTTTTTAACATAATATATTTTAAAACAAGACTAAGTCACATATAGGCATTTTTGTGTATGTTTTCCAGTTATATTTTTGATATAGGTTTGAGATTTCATATTGATGGATAATAAATGATAATATTTTTCATTTATGATAACAGAAATATGCTCTGCATTAGCAATTGGGCCTAGAAATTCTGATTTTATGTCATATATTCATATAAAAATTAAATGTTTTTTTCTACAAATCAGCAATAGTTTATTTTAAAATGTAATATTTAATAAAAGAGCCATAAAAGTCACAAGCAGAACAGGGTTTCTAGAAGTAAAACGAGTATCAAATATACCTTTATAGAGAAAACTTTATAAAACATTTTTGAATGGTACAAATGAGATCCTAAACAAATTTGATATACTATGTTTATAAATGGGAAGATTCAAAACTATAGAGTACATTATCCCAAATATATCTTTACATTTATTGTCTTCAAATCAATTTCCAATAATATCTTTTTTTGGAAATTTGACTTTAAAATGTTATGAAATCAAATCAATGAAAATTATTTTGAAATAAGATTGCTATATTTATCAAATACCAATTTTATTTTAAATCTACAGTAATTAAATCAACTGATAATATTGGTGTCAAAACAGATGAATAAATCATTTTGGTGGAGATTTCAAGAAAAAATCCACTAACATATTGAAAACTAGATATATAATAGATTCAGAGGTGTAGGTGAACTATTCAATAAATGGCACTATGAGAAACAGGCTTTTGGAAAAAAAATGTATTAAATCCTAACTCAACTTACACACAAACCAATAGTCTGGGGAATGATATGCCTAAATAATAAATATACTTTAAAACATTTATAAATACACACACACACACACACATATATATATACATGTATGTGTGTATATATATTCATGAGTAGGACTATATAATGTATAAAATGCATATGTTTATGTATATCATATTTTATTCTTTTAAGTTTATTTATTTAACCTGAGAGAAAGAGAGAGTCAGAGAGTGAGATAAGATGGAGAGGGAGAGAGAGAATCCCAAGCAGGTTCTGTGCTGACAGTGCAGAGCCCTACACAGGGCTCAAACTCACAAAGCCTGAAATCTTGACTTGAGCCGAAATCAAGAGTCAGACACTTAACTGACTGAGCCACCCAGGCACCCCACGAATATAACTTTTTAAAAAATGAATGTGATGAAAGGAAATACATACAGAAGCAAGATACATAGAGGAAAAATATTTTCTACCTTAAAGTTAGAAAACAACTTTCTAATATAAAATCATACTATATATGTCTCATAAATCTATACTAAAAAGATAACTCAGCCCATCTTTATGGGACAAAGAATATAACCAGGCAATTTATATAGTCAATCATGAAGAGAATAGGAAAAAAAAATCTTTAACCACACTAGTGATCAAAGGGAGAAAAATGAGAAAAATGGATTATTATTTATATTTATTAGCTCAGAACAAATTAAAAGTCTGGCAACGTTAAATGTTGATGAGAAAACATGCTAACAGGAACCCTTTTAAGCTACGTGAAGGGAACGCAAATTTTACAAGCCATTTAAAGGGATTTGGTAATATCTATTAAAGTCAAATATCTACTTTGTATTAATTCAGAATTGCAGTACGGTATGCAAGATAGTTTATTTTTCTTTTATGGAAATAAGTATGGAGGCAAAGTTTGAGAAGTTCACATGATCATTTGGCCCCTGGGCTCCTTCTATTGTCGACGTGGCACTTAACACAAGCACTAAAAGTAGAAAAACCTGCATGAAAATGATGTATATGAACATTAATAAGAGGGAAAGAAAAAGAATAGAAAAAGAATGGGTTAATTAATAAGTTCCAAGCAGGAATTTAACATCATCTTTCAAATTATATTTCATAAGGAAACAAAAGAGGCAAACGATTAAGTTGTGATGAATTTGAGTAGGTTGGTAATGGGGTGTTTATTCTATTAATCTTTTAAATTTTCTCTACTTTAAAATTACTTAGAAAATATATTTTAGCTCATAGAAAATTGAAAGTAATAATGAACAACATATGGGGTAAACGTTCTCACTCAGTATGGCTGCTCACATCTGAGAGCCAGTCTGTGGAGGGGGCGGAAGTTCTGCATCCCGGAAATCCTATGGGTTGGCAAAGGCCATCTCCTCACGCACGGAGACATGTGCACTCCCTGCTTTCCAGCGTCCCTACAGCCCCGGCACAATCATGGGGCCTATGAGGGTGACCACAGGAGGAAGATGTGCGAGGCTTTTTCTTTCTGTGAGGAGAGCAACCACTGTTGTGCAGCCACATTCTTGAAACCGAAGTGGGGCCCGAGCAACGTGGAACTGTTTGCAGCCCGCTGGCAGTGGCTGCTGGGTCCTCCTTAGCGCTAGATTGCAGTATCCAGATCTGCTGCTAGCAGCTCGGCCTTGAGCGTAAGTGTCAAGCCCTCTAACTCATTTTTAAAACAACCCAGTATCTATTGCATCCTTGTCTTCTGTTCTATAAACCAGAGTCCACTTTTATGTGGAAGGGATGAAGTAGGAATATAGTTGCTGCCAAAGTATAATTTAATGGGATTGATAAGGAACAGCTTGAAACAGAATTGGTAATGTAAACCACTAAAGGAGCTGGAAAATGGGAGAAGAAATACACAAACCCCAGCATAGTAAAAGACAATGGAGGAGGGGCGCCTGGGTGGCTCAGTCGGTTAAGTGTCGGACTTCGACTCAGGTCATGATCTCACAGTTCGTGGGTTCGAGCCCCGCGTCAGGCTCTGTGCTGACAGCTGAGAGCGTGGAGCCTGTTTCGGATTCTGTGTCTCCCTCTCTCTCCCCTCCTCATGCTGTCTCTATCTCCCAGAAATAAATAAAAAACATTTAAAAAATTTAAAGAAAAAGAAAAAGAGAATGGAGGGGTACTTTTTGGGCTCAGGCTCACCTATTTGGAATGCAGTATTACAGAAGGGATGGAAGACGCAGGGATTTTGAAAACATAATGGCTTGAAAACTAGGTACTTGTGACTCATACTTTCTGAAGGCCAAGAGGCTTCTCACACACTTTACACATGTATGGAAGACAACACTATGAAGACAATAGTTCACATTCATGGGTAGCATCATTCTTTATTTCTTCCATGTTGTGGAGAGTCTTTCCATGTGCAGTGGGGCAGGGGCTTGTGTGTGTGTGTGTGTGTGTGTGTGTGTGTGTGTGTGTGTGTGTATTTTCTCTACTGGCTCTCA
>NW_027530973.1:522095-590169 GCF_008692635.1 Crocuta crocuta | reverse complement strand
GTGAGCTAGGTTATTATCCCTATTTGATTGAGGCCCTACCTGGATTAAGGATGATTTTAAAATAAACAGCTATTAATGTTTGCAAAATTAATAGAATTTCTTGCTTCATGACTAGGTATATTTTATAAAATCATCCACTCAATTAAGACAGGTCTCCTTAAAACAGGTTTCTGTTAATCCCATAGTGATTGATATGTATTTTTGCTGTTATAATATATTGACATTTTACATCTTAATTTCCTTTTCAAATTTTCAGATGTTTTTCAGGGAAGATGTAAAAAATGAAAAGAAAAGATAACTAATGCAAAATCTGCTATCTGTATGACCTTGAAGAAGATACTAAATCTCTTGGAATTTCAGTTTTGTTGACTGTAAAATGAAGGGATTATATTAAAGGAACACAAATATTCCTTCCAACATTAAGATTCTTGTTCTGTGACTACAGATTGATTTTATTTATTTATTTTTGGTCAGGATAGTACTGAACTAAATATTTCTAACATTATAAACCTAATAAAATTTCCCATTTCTGAGATTTGTAAGTAATATTCAGGAAGAACTCTAAAGTCACAGAATTAGGGCCATGAAATATATGATGAAATGATTTGACACCCAGAGCCGACATTTCATAACTGTTATTCTCCAAATATTTTTCTTTTTTTTCTTTTGTTAAATGTGTTTTTCTTCTAATAAATATGTTTAGGAAGTATTTTGTGAATATAATTGAAGAAGACCTGTGGAGAGAAGTCCTCATTTTCTCACTATTTTATATTGGGTAGTTTTGTGGCAAACCAGGCTTAATTTTATTCAGTTTGGTGTCATTTTACAGATAGGTAAAATAATTAACTTAACCGAGAAGTTTCAGTTAACAACCCTCGTTAGAACTTTGTAATGTAAAAGGTCCACAAGACTTTGGGGGCAAAATAAACACCCTGTACAATCGAACTAAGTTAGTTGTAATAATTATGTGGCATTGTGATATAAAAATGATTTGAGGGACACCTGTGTGGCTCAGTCAGTTGAGTATCAGACTCTTGATTTCAGCTCAGGTCTCAATCCCAGGGTCCTGGGATCAAGCCCTGCCTTGGTGTTTGGATTGAGCTCTACACTGAGTGCGGAGCCTGCCCAAGACTTTCTGTCTCTGTCTCTATCCCTCCCTTTCTTTCTCTCTCCCTTTGCCCCTCTCCTCACCTCATGCTCTCTCTCTCTCTTTCTCTGAAATAACATGATTTAAGATTTTGCAATATGGGAAGAATGAGCTATGTTTTATTAAATACCTTCATCTTAAACAGGGACTCTTCTGAGGGCATTATACACATTATTCTTATTTTCTCTTTCACATATCAGTATGGCATATATTGTGCTTGTTTTACAGATTAGAAAACTGAAGTTCTAAGTTCATAATCATGGAGTACTTGAAATAGATTTTCAAAGTGATAACAAATATTGTTTAATGTTATCAACACTTTTTAGTTAGAGACCAGACCACCTCCTCCCTCTCAGTGATCAGAATAATGGTATTTATTGGAGTTAGGTAATTTGTACTAGGTTACTGAACTTGCAAACAACAGAAAATAATAGAAACCTAATTCTATTTATATTTCAAATCTTGCCCACTTTTACTTCACCATGCTTTAAAATTATCGACCTTTGACTTTCCCCTTACATCTGTATTTTTTACAAGACTGGTGAATAGGAGAGATGAGTAAGCCATTACAGGTGTGCATGTATATATTTATGTATACATGTATTTATGTACTTATGTATTAAAAGACTTGGAATAATTCCATTGTGAGAAGTGTTAGATAAGTTTCCTGACATCAAAGAGCCTAGACTTCATACAAGGAGCATATTCATGTGTTTATACAAAATGTGAGACGGTGACCATGTTACACAAATGAGTAGTTGAGAAAAGAGATGTTACCATAATTCTGTAAACACTATGGATGCACTGGAATCTGACTGCCTCACCATCCATACACATATATAGAGCCTAGAGCCTGACCCATCCACATGCTTCACTGACTCACACAGTACTTGGACTCAGTTCTAAAGATACAAAAAGGACTATGAATGAGAGGCAAGTTTAAGATCAGTTTAGCAACTGTATATTAGTTGTTAAGGAAATAATATATGATACAGGGCAAAGCTCTTAACAGAACCCAGAGAACCAACGATGTAAGTCAGGGCTGAGTGTGAGAAAGCAGTTGAGAGGGAGTAAGACTCCAAGAATCACTGACTTGGAAAATTCCAGAGAGAGAGATAGAGAACAGAAGCCAAGGGCACATTGTAAGTGGCTCAGAGTCTAAGATGCCAAATTCATGCTTCAGTCTGTGAAGAGTGGTAGCTCAGATATTAAGATGGGATTGTATGAAGCTTGTATAAAAGCTAAGGATTTGGAGCTTATAAATATAGAAGCCAGAAATATCTGAAATATTTTTTGTGAATCAGTGTCATCTTTAAAAAATAGTATTTAAGGATCTTATTGGAGTTCATGTATTTTGTTAGTTTTTATTCAGCAATTTAAAAATTGTCAGCAGAGGAAAACATGGTAGTGCACATTTTGATCAACTTTTGACAGGAGAAACACGTAAGTGGCCTTTCCTTATGTCAGGAGGTATATAATAACTATCTTCTAGGAATGGGAGTGGCATAGGTGCAGATATATTCCTTTCCTGGTAACCCCACAGAGATGGTATAACCAGAGACTGAAACCTGTGTGCATAGATTAAATAATCTAATCTGTAAGTGTGTGTGTGGAGGGGTCTACTTTGCAAACATTATTATAAAACTTTTCAATTTAACAGCCTTTTAATTTTTTTAAGTTTATTTATTTTGAGAGAAAGAGAGAGAGAATACACACAAGCCGGGGGTGGGGGTGGGGGGCAGAGAGAAGGAGAGACAGATTCCCAAGCAGGCTCCATGCCATCAGCTCAGAGCCCAACATGGGGCTCGAACTCAGGAACTGTGAAGATTATGACCTGAGCCAAGATCAAGAGCCAATCAACTCAACAGTCTTTAAACAGATCTGTTGTTTCCAATTCTCCTTTGACCTCTCTCCCCACCCCCCTTTTTATACATTTATATCTGTCTCTCTATACCACACAAATTCTTATATTGCCCAGTAGGAAAAAATACATTTTGATTCACCCACTTATTTTCCTATTATGCCATGTAAGTATTTGACTTATCAACTCAGTATAGACTATAAACATTGCCTTCAATAGTATTTAGGTGAAGAAAACCTGAGAACTTAATTGGTCAATATCAGGAAATCAATAATTCTCTTATCAAATACAAATCAAGTATTAAAATTCCAGAAGAATGGGATACTGGACAAACATTAGGTCTTATTTTCAAAAGTTTCTGCTTAAAGAGGGTACGTATATAAAGATTTAAAAAAAATTTTTTTTTAACATTTATTTAATTTTGAGAAAGAGAGACAGCAGAAGCCAGGGAGGGGCAGAGAGAGAGGGAGACAGAATAAGAAGTAGGCTGTCAGCACAGAGCCTGATATGGGCTTGAACCCACAAACTGAGAGATCATGCCCTGTGCCGAAGTCAGTTGCTTAACTAACTGAGCCACCTAGGTGTCCGTGTACAAAGATTTTTCTATTGGAAATTAAAATCATAAACCTAGCGGGAGTTTAGATATTTGTGACAAAGTTTGCTTTCATAATAAGGAATACGTCTTTGTGGCTGGTTGAAGTCATTCAAATCTAAAGGTCTTCACTGAAATACATTTTCCTTTCTGAAAAAAATTTTTGGAAAGAACTCTGTCTAGCTAAATAATCATTTATAAAGGCTTGTCTAGTATGAATATTTTACTAGAAATACTTAGAAATATTTGGAAATACATATGGTATATGTGAACTAAGTCTGTTCAATCCAGAATGAATAGACATATATATACACACATATGTAAATAACATATATATGCACAACCACAAATATAATTTCTGAAGTGGCATAGACTAAAAGTAAAAATCCATGGGAAAACAATGACATTTCCCCAGGTGAGATTCTGTCAAAAATAAATGATGGGGGGCAATGTAAGACAGAGAACAAAAAACATTGGCACATTATAAACTGTCTTATTTGAAATGTATGATACTCTGTAAATGTATACTTTTCTCTCCAATAGGCTTTAGAACACATCGTACATCGTGCTCATCATGACCATTGTATATCTGACAATATTTACAAAGATTTATTGCCCATTGGTGAACATTGCAGAGGTAATTAATTTATTGTGTAAATAAAAGAAGGGAGGGATGAACTAACAGCTATATTTTGTGCAGGACCATTGAAAATTTTGGGTGAATCTTATAATTGAGGTTCTGATATGTTAAGTAAATGTTCAGTGTGTCAATCCTAGTAAGTGGCAGAATTAACACTCAAGTGTTCCTGGCTTACATGCCAACGTATTTTCCCATGTACTCAATTACCTACCACTTTTAGGTGTAACATGGCAAACATAGACATTTGAAAATTCTGATTTCAAAATGATAAATGTCCTTTCAAGGGAAAAATGGAAAATAAAGAATTGCCATCAAAACTAAACAAATATTACCAACCTATCTACTACTTGTTTTACATAGTTTCTACTAAGCTGTTTCTATGCATATGCTTATTTACTTTTATTAACTTGGAATCATTCTGTAAATACCTGCTTACAACATACTTTCTCCCTTTTGTGGACATTTTCACATGCCAATAATATCCAACCCACATCATTATTTTAATGGATTCATAAAAGATTTATTTATTAAACTATCCATTGTTGGATGTGTGTCATTCCTAACTTTTATTATCAACAGTGCTATGATGAACAAGCTTTCAGTCACCACTGTGTGTATATATCTAATTAGTTTCTTGTAATAAATTCACAGAAAGACATTTGTTCATTTGAAAGAATATACGTTTTTCAATTTACTGATATGTTGCTAAATTACTCACCCCTGTTTAGATTCTTAAAAATAGGATACGCTTTCATATGTGCCCATGGGCCCATCCATATTATTGCTAAAACTAGATTAAAAAAAACTTTACATAAAAGAAAAGTTTTGCCAGTCTTATGTGAAAAAATACTATCATGGAGATTTAATTGGCATTTCTTTGATTATTGGTGATGTTGGAAATGCTTTCATTGGCCGATTGGTTTTTATATATCTTCTTTTATAATAAACTAATTTATTTGTTTCTATTTATCTATTGGGGTTTTCAGCTTCTTCTTCTTCTTCTTCTTTTTTTTTTTTAAAGAGCTTTCACATATGGAAAACCTTTTCCGTGTATGTTTTCCTCTTCTTCCAGTTTTGGCCTTTTATCTTTGTAATTAATTTTACAATCAGATCATTTATATTTAATGTAGTCAAGCTTGCAAATGCTTTGAACTTTTCATGTATGTTTGGAAAAGATTTCACCACAATTTAATTAAATATCTCCTTCTCTTTCTGTATTTTCTAGTTCTTTTATGTTTGCATTTTTTATATTTAAGTATTTAGCAGAGATTTGTTTTGTCATAATGAGATTTTTCTTTTTCCCTCTCATACTGATAGGCAATGCTCCCAATTGTCAAAGTCAGTTGAGTGTTTACTATACAGCATTTTGTTTATCTTACATTTATTTTATATCTCTTTACAAAGGCTGTGATTCAGTTATGCTTCTGTATTGTTCTCTTATATACAATCACTAATATCCTGTGTTAGGCCTCTCTTAAATGAGAGAGGGAACTCAGGTTAAAAAGAAACAAAATAAGGCTAATGTGAATAGTCCTATTAGATGTATGCATACTGTGTACCTGCAAAGAGATAGGTCTGTTCTAAACTCAGTGAACATGGAACTCCTGGCCCCTAAATATTCTCTTTAGGTAAATGATATTAATATCCTGACTTACAGATTAAACAGCAATATTAAGGAACAAAGTTAGAAATTGATAGAAGAAAGATTCAAAACCAGGCAGGCTGACTATAGTGGCTATGCAATTAATCATTGCATTATATTTGCCCACAAGATAAAAGGGGAGAGGGAGAGGACTCCAAGAGTTGAGAAGAAGGAGCATGAATTTAATGGGTGCACAAAAACAGAGCATATTCTTCCAGTTATATTTTGTTGTTTATTTTTGTTTCCTTTCACAGACGTTGAAAGACAAACTCTTGAAGTGATTAATGTGAAAAATGGAAGCATATTTACCAGTAAGTATGGCCAAAGGTAAAGGGAAGCATTTTCCTAAACAGGAAAGAATTGTAAAGTATTGGCAATGTTATTTCCCCAAAGGTGCATAAATGTATGATTGGGGTGATATTAAATTATGTCCCGAAAGATCGCAAGATATTTCAATACATCAGCACCGAATGGACAGTAATGAGAGACATGCTAACCATAGTCTGACCACAGTGTTTCTCAAGCACATTTCTATTTTACTAGAATATTCATGTATATTTTACTACAAATTATAATCTGTGACACACAAAGGTCTGTAGTTTACATAAAATTCTCAGAAAGATATTTTTAAAATATTTTTAAATATTTATTTTTCAGTAAGAGATAGAGAGCAGGGAGGGGAGGGGCAGAAGAGAGAGGGCGACAGAATCCCAAGCAGGATCCACGCTGTCAGCACAGAGCCTGAGGCGGAGCTCAGCCACATGAACCGTGAGATCATGACCTCAGCCCGCACCAAGAGTCGGACACCCAACCACTGAGCCACTCCTGACACCTCAGTCATGTTTATATATATTATACAACATAAGCACACATTTTTATGTATATGTGGTGTATGTGTATATATGTGTGTATATATATATCTACATATCTACATATATATTCACACACATATCATACACACCATACACACATGTATACATGCATATATGTATAATTCATATCTAAGAATTTAAAATATTATTGATAAATTGCCAGTAAAGTGATGTTTCTATTTTACCATGGCCTTTAAGTCAGTAAGTAATTTCCTAAGGAAAGGAAAATCCTCTATGGTAAAGCAATTCAAAACATAGAAATGCAAAGAAAATGCAAGAGTCCAACATTAAGATTTTCAAGGTAGGAATAAAGAAGGGTTCAGAAGGAAGGTCGGCAAATGAAATTTTGATATGCCTTACTTCTCAGGACTGGAATTCACTGAGTTAACTGTACCTTTTGCAATTTTTTCCTGTTATTTTTGCTTATAAATCCCTAGTGGTATCAAATATACCTTCTATCCCATATATACATGCTAGTCAAATGGAATAGCCACTTTATGCTTCTACCTTTATAGTCTTTGATGTGGACACCACCCAAAGTTTTGCCATGGTGTTGAAAAAGTACATACAATTTTCTAAAAGATTTTCACTTTGCTTCACTCCAGGTATTGAAAGATACAAAAGCTATTTGCAGAAGGATTCAGAGTATTTGAGCTCTTTAGATATTTTCTTTTCTGCAGTTTGTTTTAAATTCAGGTCAGAAAAGCTAGCAGAATATTGGAATTGAAGAGAGCAACAGTGTTTTGACATTGTATATCTTGGCATAAACCTTGCCTCATTCACAGTATGAGATGTCATGAAACTCAACTCAGCATAACATAAAATCAAATGGGTTAAAGGAGTTCAAACAACAAACATTCAGGTGTCTCTGGTGTCCAGCATCCAGTAATGCAATAAGCTTGTGACAAAATATCATCCTGCCAATATTTATTCAATATTTATCATGTACTCACTCTGTGGCAAGGATGCAGAAATTAATAAAACATGTTTCTTCTCAAGAAGGAAATAATCAACTAGAATTTACTGAAAAATTAAACACTAACCTGAGTACTTTACATACATTGTTTTTAATCTTTATATTAACCTCATGAATTTGACTACATTATCATTTTACAGTGGTAGAAAGAGGATTCACAGACTGCTGATCTAAGGTACTTAATCTGGAAGTGGCTAATAAATATTTGGAACAGATCTGCCTTAACCACAAACCCTTTATGTTTTCAGTAGAATGTTGCATCTCCATCCACTGAAGGAGACAAACCAACAGCCCAAGAAATCAATATACCACTATGATAAGTACTTTTGCATAACTGTATACAAATTAGTAAATTACTACATGACAGTCAAAAGGAGGGAACTAATTTCTCCTTGAGACGTGTGTGTGTGTGTGTGCACGCGCGCGTGCGTGCACACAGCATGGTATTTTAACTGGACCTTGAGCCTTGAACTATAACCATGCCTTTGCCAGCTAGAGAGCAGTGGAGTAGGAGATTCTAGGACTAGGGAACAGCTTGTAAAAAGCATAACATATTAGGGAATCACAACAAAGTTCTGTTTATAGGATGTAGGGGAAAAATGAGGAGCATACTAGAAATATATGTGAGGCCAGGATGTGAAGGGCTCTGTTTGCGGTTTAAAGAGAAGTGGGCTTTTTTCAATAGTGGAAATGGAGTCAAGATGTTTTTAATATTGGGGCAAAATAAGCATTTCTGCACTTATTAACACTTTATTTTTTTTTAAACTAGCTTTTAAACATACAATAGACATTCCCCTTATAATGGTTTACGTGTATTTGTAACCTTGATTTTCACATAATAAAAGAGCAGAGGTTGTGGGAGGGGAGAAGGTTTCTGATCAAATTCTTAAAACTAAAGATCTAATGAAAAGGAAGAAAGGAAGAGAGATACCACTCTAGTTTTATGTACATTAAAATTTTACTACAGAAATACTTCACAAAAATAGCACTTTACTTGCCAAAAGACATGAAGTTTACTTTTTGGGATTCAGTGTGTTAATGTCCTTCGAGCTTTTGAATGTCAAGGAAGAGACTAGAAACAGAACATCATCATTTTTAGGGACAAAATATTATATCACAGAAACAGGTGTTTGGAGATCATTGTGATTTCTCTTTCTTGTTCACTATTTTTAAGAAGGTGTGTATATTTTTTCTACTTTCTGTGTACAGAGGAAAGCTGAAAGAAAAAAAAAGGACTCCTGCTGTGTTTTACTGTCCTCACTTCTCCCTTTTACAACGGAGCTGCTTTTACTGTTAATGTACCCTGATGCCACGAAGTGTTGTTTGAAGCACTTCAGTGTTTCAGCTGCATTGGTACACAGAAAGCACTTTTCCCTCCTATTCACAGCATGGTGATATTGACACATTAAACTCTAATTTCTTTTATCAGCTATGCATCTGATGGTACTCAAACTTTTTTTTTTTCAGTTTCTGTTCTTCTGATAATATACGCTCTCATTTATTTCAAAAACACTGCTGTTTCAAGCATTTCTACTGTAATTCACGTGTTCCAATTTGGGTGTATTCTTGGGACTTTTGTAATCAGGTCCCTTACATTTAGAGTAATGTTTTAAATAGTTTCATGAAGAAAACATGCAAATTCAGGAGAATTTCACCACATATACTTGTATCATAATGCACACTGGTAAACTGGCTAAGGGAGAGAAGATGAAATGTTTGTATATATGTACATGTGCATGTATGTGGTCGGTATTTTCTGTATTACTCTGGAAAATACCACCTTCAGCTGAGTGGCTTTTGTGATAACTTAGCATATACTGGAAGGAGAGACTATGTTTACTATGTGAAAACAAAATCGAATAAGAGCTTGTGCCATTTTATGTTTTACAGTTCCCTTTCATTTGTTTATCCTACACATATGAAAAAATAAACATACAAATAATGTAACTTAAGGCAACATGTGCTTATAGTAACATTTCATGAGACCAGATGTATAATAAAAAGGTTGGTTTCTGGTCCTATGCCTACCCTAATTCCTCAAAAACCATTGACCTTGAATCTTTGAATATGTCTACATATCAAAGTTTATAAACATCATTCTTAAGTATATGTACTTAAATGTGTGATTGGGAACATAGTACATAAGTGGTTCTGCCTGTTTCTCTATTTGTTTAATATTCTGTGTATCCTAATGTCAGTACAAAATTTACTCATTCTTAGTGACTTTATAAAATACATAAAACTTTCCTTTTTGAAATCTATTTTGGTATAGGATAAAATAAATACCCATTTATACTATTTCCATGGAAAGAGTACCAGGTCTGATTTTGGGTATATGTAAATAGTTAAGGACATAACTATCCACCATTAATTTGTTAAGAACTTATAACAATATATTTTCATTTCAGTATAATATTCTTGATTGTAATTAATTAAATTTAATAAATATCATATAAATATGACCATAATTTTCTCTGATTTATTTAGCTTTTGACATGTAACTAACAATAAAAATAAACTATATTAAAGATTATATTTACATTGAATCATCTTTGCATTTCTGTAATTAAATTCACAAGGGAATCTGTTTTTCTTCAGTGTGGTACTGAATTACGTTTATTAATGTTTATTTTAACCTTTTGCATTATTATCTATAGATGTGTTTCTTTAATTCTATTTATTTTCCCTGTGTGATCTTCATGACAGGTTTTGCATGAATGATAACCTTAAATATAACTATTTTGAAAACTTTCTTTGTGTTTTTATTATTATTATTATTATTATTATTATTGTCTATATTATGCCTTGGACATATTTAGAATTATCTATTTTTTAAATGTTGGGTAGTATTGTGTGAAATTACCTGGACATATTTTTGGGGGAGCTTTCTATTATTAATTTTTAGTTTACTAAATAGTGATTACTAAATATTTCTGGGTATTAACCTTGTTTTGGAAATATTTTAAAGTTTTATTTGTTGCTTAATATATGGAATTGATTTTTATAAATACTACATGCATACTTAAAAATGAGATAGTCTGTTTATAGAAAACCATCATGTTCCTAGATCTCATAGATCTTTATTTATTTTTGGTCCATGTGATCAACCATGACCAGAAAGAGATGAATTACCTCGTATGATAGATATAATGTTTCTATTTTCCTTACATTGGTATAGTTTATTTTTAACATAAACACTGACCTATAAAATTAGGTGCATACACACTAATTAATGTAAGACCTTCATGGGCAATTCTACCATTTTTATATAAAATAATATATTTTTCCAGGTGCACAAAATATATTTCTTTATCTTAGATGTCTGATCATTTTATGCAATCGATCTAGTAAACTGTTCTTTGCTCCATTTCTGTGCGCTCTGGTACATTCTTAAAAACTTATTCATATCTTCTTTCAATATTCTTAAATCACCTATTTCAGTGTGTTTTGTCTTTATTTCTTTATATACTTTTTGTTCCATAGCTCATAATTTCTCCCCACCCCAGTGAGATCAGCACAACATAGTAGTTTTCACTGAAAACTGTCTCTTCTTCTATGCCTCTCCAACTGACTATTTCATGCAAATGTATAATTTTAGCCCTACTTTCTTTCTTTCCCTGCTTCTTGAGTTTTATTTTGTTTTGTTTTGTTGCTTTTGTTGTTGTTGCAATACATTTAGGGAAAACCTTACAAACAGCTTTTGTAATTTTTAAAATTTTTTCAAAAGTAATGGAGAAAGTCTTTAAGATAAGTCAAATAATTTAATTTGAGCATGATGAGTTTAGATATCAATGATATATCTAATAAGAGGTTATCTTATTAGGTTATGATATATCTAATAAGGCATTGGAATTATCGACTAAGAACTTAGGAAAAATATTTTTGCACATAAAGGGACAGAAGTAACACTGAGAGACAAGTTTAAGAATGTAAATGGAGAAGAAAGTATCACAAAAAACACCTTCCATAGAGAAAGAAATGGTCGATAGATGGATGTTCAGGATTTAACTGATCAGCCAACATTCGTGTATGGAATACCTATGATGTGAGAGGTTATAAGGTATAACCTTCAAGAAGAGAATAATAATATAGGTCATCTATGTGGTATAAATTAAAATTTAGTGTCTTTCTGAGGCCCATCACAGTCTCTATCTGTATAGAAGATAAAAGACTAGAAAGACTACCAATGTGGAAAAACTCAAAACACTTGACAATGACCATGACATTAACTGAAAAAACAATTAGAGACTTGCTTGGATCCCCTCATCCCTATAAACAAAATAATTATAAGGAGCATCACTTATTACATTATTGTCAATGCTCTACAAAGATGAAACTTAAAGCATACAAACTGGGAAAGATTTGAGAGTGAATGCTTTATACCAAAACAAATATAAAGCAGGACTTTCCTGGGCAACTTAGGATGTACTTACACCTAATTCTAAGGTATTTGGTAAAACAAGTGAATCACTACTGATACAAGGATATCAAGTGGTTAACAATTTAATTTTACTCTTGACTGATATCAACCATTGGTTCTAACTATACATCCAGCTCTCCTGCTTGTTTCTAATCCAAGTTTCTGTTGCTAGTTGCTTCAAAGTAGGCTCTCCTGCCATATGTAGAATGTGTGTTTATGTAAGTGCCACTTCTTTCTAACTCATCACACAAGTTAATTTTCAGTGTAAATAAGCGATTTGCATTGTCTGACACACGATTCATCTGCCTGAGGCTTGGGGTAGCTGGATCAATTTCTTAATTGCTTCTAGTGAGTTGATGCAACTTAGATGCCAACCATGGATATATGAGGCCAGAAACCTTGGCATATTCAGGGAACAATGAGTAGAGCAATAATGCTGGATTGAAGCCAATGATGTTTAAGTTTGTCATCAATGATCCACGTTTCTTAAGAAATAATTCCCATCATTGAAGCCAGAGGGTACTAAGCAATGTCCCCTAATCTCCATGGAACATTAACTGAGAAATGATACCCCAGGCTTCATACTGGAATTGGTGTTCTTTCCTCACTGTCTCTTCACAAAATGCCATTGGTGAAACGTCATGTTTTTCTGTTGCTCCTTCTCCATACATGATGGTCTCTGAAAATCTAATGAAATGTCTTTTGTTTTCCTGTTTCTTTTCTCAGTCCTCCCTTCACTGCACATATTTTCTAAACTCAATCCTGTCTCATGCATCTATGAAGAGTGAGTAGGTCAATAAACTCAGAGGTTTAGGCTTTTTCTTCTTTTTTATTGCATCCCCCGTAGTCCCTGTCCCCAGCCAGACGCATTAGGTGACAGACAGTGACGGTGGAGGTAATAAGGATATCTTGATTCTAAACCAAAGTAAACAGGCTGTCATAAAAATATGGAATTGAATAGATGACAAACTAAATTCTCTCTCTGAAAGCAATTATTTCTGAACCTCAGATCTAATAATCTGCAATTCTGAGGGCTGAGGGAAGTGCTCATTCGTGGCTCAATCAATTTAACACAGAAATCCACATGATGATGTAGAGAGCAGCCAAAAGGAAAAAAAAAATGTTTCCTTACTTTGAACAAATAACAGATATCTATTCTAATACTTATTAGGTCTCAATTCATTATAACAATGGTATATTATGCAATCATCTATATTATCAAACAATAGCTTTACTGACTAGTATGACCATATCTTTGTACAGGAATAAGAAGGTAAATGGATGAGTAAAATAATGCTCTTCTTCAGGGAAAGGTAAATGAGTCCCATTCATCAGATATTTGGTAAAATAGTTTTAACTCTATGTAACATTGTATCTTTTAAATAATACATTTAAAAGATTTGAGAGTGAATGCTTTATACCAAAACAAATATAAAGCAGGACTTTTCTGGGCAACTTAGGATGTACTGACACCTAATTCTAAGGTATTTGGTAAAACCTTAGAGTTGGAGCAGTGGCTTACAACTAATGAAGAGTTTCACTATTTTTTTTTAATGAATGGCATGGAAGAAATGAAAACTGATGTATAATAATTGTATTACACTATGTAATAATTCTAAGTGGAGTCACGTAAATATATTTTGAAGGGTTATCATGAAGCCAGAATAAATATTTTATCCCATTTAATCCTCAGTCAGTGAGATTGCTATTATTTCCAATTTAGCTTCAGGAAAATTTAAACTCAGAGTTACAGATTATTTAATCAAGGTCACATGTGGGAAGTGGAAGAGTCAAGATTCAAAGACACATCAGCCATATTTCAAAACCTAGACACATCTGACCAGATAACCTTCATTTACTACCTGATGTGATAAGTTGAATCTAAACTATGTGTCTAATATCACCACAATTAATGACAGAATGTTGTCATTGCAATATAGTTCCATCCATATAAATTTATTAATAAAAGGGATTATTAACTATCTCATTACGCTAAAATGCTACAATGTTAAAATAATATTTGTCTACTTGAAATCCAATTAGCAATTAGTAGTAAGCATTTCAAAATTGTGCATATAGGTGAATATCTATTTCTCATTAATTTACTTTGACACCTTAAAATAGTGAAGTGTCATTTAAATGACAAGTACATAAAATCAAAGAAGCTCATAGTTAGAAAGCATTAAACTTGTACAGAACTTTAATTTCTAGGTAAAGTGATGCTTGAGGAAGTAAGGTGACTTACTCAATATTTGACAAGAAGAAAGGAAAATTATTTTAAAAATTCATAATTCTTATTTGATACAAGGTATATTTAAATTTTGTTACACTTAAAAAATATATCCAATGTTTAACTAATGTGGAGAGTTAATTTTGGGTGACTAGAACATTATTTATGTTATAATGATACACAATTTTTAAAAAATGCCTCCAGGGGGACGCCAGGTGGCTCAGTTGGTTAAGTGTCCGACTTCGGCTCAGGTCATGATCGCACAGTTTGTGGGTTCGAGCCCTGCATCGGGCTCTGTGCTGACAACTGGCTCAGAGCCTGGAGCCTGCTTCAGATTCTGTGTCTCCCTCTCACTTTGACCCTCCCTTGCTCATGCTGTCTCTATCTCTCTCTCAAAAATAAATAAAATATTTTTTTAAAAAATGCCTCCAGGGGTGTCTGGGTAGCTCAGTTAGTTGGGTGGCTGACTTCGGCTCAGGTCATGATCTCACAGTTCATGGGTTTGAGCCCTGCATCGGGCTCTGTGCTGACAGCCAGCTCAGATCCTGGAGCCTGTTTCAGATTCTGTGTCTCCCTCTCTCTCTGACCCTCCCCTTCTCATGCTGTCTCTCTCTCTCAGAAATAAATAAAACGTTAAATTTTTTTTTTTTTTTAAAATGCCTCCAATAAATTGTGTCTTATACATTCTTCGGCTTAAATTTGAATTGCTATGAGTTGTCTAATACTTTTCCATTCATTATTTTTGTCATGGTGTTCTTTTCTCTTGGGACATAATTATAATGTAGAATTATATATTATGTAACTATTATTTAGAGTTAGAAAAGAGTTCATTTTAAGTGTTTTAAAATGCAAAAGGCTGATGTGTGGGTAATTTATACAGCAAACTACAGCTACACAGAAATATATAAGGCTTCAAATTTCCTGGAGAACAAGTCCAGATTTGTGAAAGATGTATACAACACTGTAACACTGTTCACATACGTGCAAGGTGGCATTTAAAGCTTAGGTAGATATATGTATTCTACACTGTAAAATAGTATTAAGTTCTTTACATTTACCACTGAGAGAGAATATTCTGAGTTACTGGGAAAATTGTATGGTTTTAGCTTTTGTCTCAAGAGTGAATTTCATGTTTTTCTTCTTTAGAGAGTGAAGCTACCTACAGAGTGAGACAACACATATAATGTACTCACTACCTGCTAAGTGCTCTTCTAAGCCCTTCCCATATTTTAACTTATTTAAGCCTCCAAGCAATACTAAAAGACTGTCATTTTCATCACCTCGCTTTATGGATAAATAACTGACATACACAGAGGTTAACAAGCTTGGTTTTCTCTATAATTGCTCCATTAATTCTCTTGATCGTTTTGGAATCACTACATTTTAAGTACCCCCACCTGAAACTTCCCTGAACGCTGTTTGCAAACAGAAAAGTTACATATAACCTTCACATCGCCGAGCTGTTTAAATATGTTTTATAGATGAAGTTGAAACTGACAGCAGATGGTGGTTGGAGAGAATCCAATATTTTCCCTTTTTCCGTCACATAATAGCAGTTTTTATGATCCTCTCCTCACTCCGCACATTTACCCCATCAGAATAATTTTCCAAGAAATTAACTAATGAAGATTTTTTTTTACCAATATATACGCAGCATATGTCTTTACACATATCTATAAAACAGATTTAAGCCACATGGTTAAATTATTGATCAGCCATTTCTGTTCCATATTCTCATAATGTCTCCACTGCTTTTGCTCTTGCCTTTTTCATCCTTAGATTTAAGTGATGATTTAAAATGTGGGCATTGATTATTAATGATTTTATTCTATAAGGACTCTAAAGGTTACATGAAACATTGCCTCTTTATTTCAGAAGAAAGGAAAAGGTTCTCAGCTAATTAGAGATTTTCTAAAGTTCAAATGATAAGGTCAAAAACAGACATTATTTTTCATCTAGCAGTATAAACACTGATTATCAGCAAGCAAGGTACAAAGCATGATCACAACAAATTTTGGTGTCTCAAGGGGAGTAAAATATCCCTTTCAAAAAGCAAATGCTAAAATATATAAACAAACAAAAAAGAAATTAAATTTGGAAATGATGGTCTAAAATGGTTTTCACCAATTTGTAATCTGAAAATATGTTAATATGTAAACAAAGATGTTAGATAATCATTAGATATAAAGGGAATGTTTACAATACGAGAAAAGAGGAATGAGATTTTATTCTCATTAAATTTAAATCAGTAATTTTCTAAAATTATGTATTTTAGTATATAGCAAAATGATGATGTAGCTTATAAAACAACATCCTAGTGATTGTATGCTAAGTGCAGTTTGCATTATTGGTAAACAAAGAAAAAGAAGGATGTTTTGACTTGTAATGTAAATAGAAATGCATACCACTTCTTTCAGAAATGCCATAGTAAACATTTGATTCCCTACAAAATGAAAGAAATGTTTTATAAAATTTGGCTAATTTGGTTGTAAACTTTTTTTTTAATCTGCTTAACAGAAGGTGCAACTGGACATATGAGCTCTTATTTACTTTTTTAAAGATGACTTATTTCACACAGACGCATTCCCCTTCTAAAAAATACAGATTTTATGTAAAACATGTGAATGGAGGCTGTCGCTACAAATCCACAAACAGTACACTTGACAGTGTTTTCCAAGTCTAAAACCCCGAAGAGAGTATTAACTTTTGAGTTGGAAAACGGAAAATATTGAATTATTTATATATAGATTTTTTTACAGGGTGTGTCAGCTAACCATTGCTTCCTAATGAAATCTCAATAGCCTACAAATTATCTTTCATCCTCTTTATAGAAAGTAATAGAGGAGGTCATAGAAAGAGAGACTTAAAAAAAATGTCTGTGGTTGAATGTACCAAAAAGGCTATGCAAAGAATGGCATCGGAGTATTTTGGACAAAGGGAGATATTGCCAAAAATCATCAAATTGTTGTGTATTTGTGATCATAGGAATAAACAGATTTGCATTGGGGGACATGCAAACCAAAACCACAATGAAATGTCATCTCATACCTGTCAGAATGACTAAAATCAAAAACACAAGAAACAAGTGCTGGTGAGGGTGTGGAGAAAAGGGAACCTGCTTTCCCTGTTGATGGGAAATGCAAACTGGTGCAACCACTGTGGAAAAGAATACGGTGATTCCTCAAAAAATTAAAAGTAGAATTTCCTATGATTGGGTATTTACCAACAGTATACAAAGACGCTAATTTGAACAGATATATGCAGCCCTATATTTATTGCAGTGTTTACAATAGCCGAATTATGGAAGCAACCCAAACGTCCATCAAAAGATGAATAGATAAAAAAGATGTGGTGTATATGTACACACAATGGAATATCATTCAGTCATAAAACATAAGAAGCCTTGCTATTTGCAAAACATAAATGGATCTAGAGGGTATAATGCTAAGTGACATAAGTCAGTAAGAGAAAGACAAATACTATATTATTTCACTCATAGGTGGAATTTAAGAAACAAAACAGAGGGAAAAAAGACATAAAGTAAAACAGACTCTTAACAATAGAGAATTGATGGTTACCAGAAGGGAAGGGTGGGTGGGTCGAGGGGGTGGGGTGACATAGGTAGGGACGTTAAAAGTATGCTTATCATCTTGAGCATGGAGTAATGTATAGAATTGTTGAATCACTATATTGTACACTTGAAAGTAATATAGCAGTATATGTTAAGATACTGGAATTAAAGACAGAGAGAAAGAGAATAAAGTAGATGTGGCAAGAATCCAAAAATTTAATATAATGTAAAAAAAAAAAAAAGAATAGATTTGATACAAGGGTAATTTTGCCACAAAACTCAAATAGTTTTAATGAGTAATCACAAAGATAAGAACACATTACATTTAGCTGTCTTGCCTCCTAAGTCTCCTCTTGGTTGTGACAGTTTCTCAGACTTTTGTTTTTGATGACCTTGACAGTTTTAAGGAGTACTCAGGTGTTTTATAGAATGCCTTTCAACAAGTTATTTGTCTAATGTTTTTCTCCTGACTACATAAAGTTGTGGATTTTTTGGTAGAAAAACTACAGAGGTAAAATGCCATTTTTATCACACCATTACATGCTTTCAACATGATTTAGCACTTTTGATGTTGACCTTGATCAGCTGAAAGATGTAATCTTTTTCAGGGTTCTCTACTGTAAAGTTACACACATTTTTTCCTCTTTATTTTTACTGCTTAATAATGTTTGGATGTACTATACTTTGCATATTAATTAGTCCACTGAAGGACATCTTAGTGGTTTCCAGTTTCGGAAGATCATTAACAAAGCTGCAGTTTTAAATAGTCATGTGCAAGGTTTTATAAGGACATATGTTTTCAGATCAGCTGGAATATACCTAAGAGTGCTATAACTGGATCATATGGCAGGACTGTGCTCAACATTGTGAGAGATTGATGAATTGCCTTCCAAAGTGCCTATGCACTCCCTGCCTCAGAGAACACGAGTTCTTGTTGCTCCAGGTCTTCACTAGCAATTGCTAACGTCAAGTGTGGGCATTTTTTTTTCTTTTTTTTTTTTTAGATATTCTAGTTGACATCTAGTGGTTCGAGTCTATACCTCATATAGTTCTTCAAACACACATCTACAGCGTTATTTCTCACATTGCACAGTATGTGGTTATTGCCTCCTCTACTAAATTAAGTGAGCCCCTTAAGGTAGGTTCTCTACATTACTGTAAGTTCTCAGTATCTAACATATGGTAGGTGATTTTAGTTTTTTAATGAAAGCAACATTGAGTGAAAGAACAAAAGAACTGTGTCTGATGGGTAACTTCAGGGGTGACTGGGTGGCTCAGTTAGTTAAGTGTTCCTCTCTTTATTTTGGTTCAGATCATGATTCCAGGGTCCTGGAATGTAGCCCCAAATGGGGCTCCATGCCATGTGTTGACCCTATTTAAGGTTCTTTCTCTAGCGCCTTGCCTATCCTCTCTTTCTCTCTCTCATTAAAAAGAACCAAAAAAACCTTCAGTGTGATTTCAGTGTATCTAAATATGTGTCTCTGTTTTCATGTTGCACAGTGCACATGATGCACTGTGTCCAGTGCATCAGAACTGGACCTCTGATCGCACATTAATATCCTTTCTAAAAATATTGATTTTTGAAATATGTTCCAATTCATTAGAGCCATCTATCAAAAAATTAACTTGCAAACAAAAATTAATTTTTCTCAAATATTAAAATGAATATAGAAGTAAATGTTATTTACTCTTTAAAAAGGCTTTATTTTTTTCTAATCAAATGCCAGCAACAACTTTTTAAAGCCAATAGACATATTTAAACAATATTAACTTTCTTTTGGTATGTAATTGACTAGCTGTATATTTTTTGAGAATGTGATTAAAAATATTAACCATAAATGTACTGAGGGCAAGATATAAAAAATACATACCATGTTAAAAATTTAAATAAATTTCTATACATCCAGTGAATCATTTATTCTTCCCCACATTAGACTATATCTCCTACATCAAATTTATTACATTATATAATTATTGTTTCATAAACTATGAAATTAAGACCAATGGAATTTAGGAAAGTAACATGATATTACTCATCTCTTAAAACTGTTAGGTCAGGATTTAAGCTGAATTTAAAATCAAAGTTTATTTTGTACTTCAAACTGACCATTTATATCAAATGTATTTTTGATCTTAATTGGTCTTATCCAGCTAGTTTTATTAAACTACCAAATCTTAAGTCCTTCAAAGATTCAGCTATGTGATCTTATCTCTCATTACTAAATCACCTTGCTCTTTTGTAGGGCACCTTATAGCAAAAATGTGATATAGATATCAAAATAAGTGATGATGCAGAAGAAAGCTGAAAAAGAGCAAATTTGTCAGAATACACTATAATCATACAAGGTGATTCATTTCCTAATTTTCTTTTTACTTCAAATATAGCTGTAATGTCAATTTTTCTATAGTACCCTGAGGGATTCATAAGTTATTCTTGATGCCAAGGCTTTACTTCCCACATAGTCTCCATTCTTTCAGAAATAAAATTAGAGAAAGCAGAAGAGACTCAAAGATTCTCAAATTTGTGCTATGTGAAAATTTATTCTCCAACCCATCTCCTGCATCTCTTGCCAAGATTCTGGACTCTCATGTACTTTCTGCTGACTCCTTCAAATTTATATTCTTTTCTCCTACTCTTTCTGAGATAGAATGTGGATGGATGTCTACTTCCAACAGTAAATCAATTGCTCTATGCACGAAGAACATTTGTTCTAGTAAATATTGTTCCTTGATTCCTCAGCAAAGTATGAGCCCAGAACTAGGTAGGCTTATGAAATGACATGAGGTTGATGCCATGGGAATGTTTTATGTTGATTGAAAAATGTGGGAGACTAAAGTTTCTTAGTGAATAGGTGGGTTGAAATATGATTGATATAAGCTGCATTGTTATAACAACTACCAATTTTCAAGTTGCTGGTCTAAACAATTTTATTTAATTAAAAGGAAAGCCTAAACATTTTTTTTCAAAATTTATGTTAACTAGTGCTGTGGGTTTGTTCATTTAGAGAATGACAGGAAGTTAAATTGGAATCATTTACTGAGCCTAGTTTGTGGGTGGCATAAATGTTATAGTATTGTCATATTTTATTTAAAAAAAAAAACACAGAGTGTGACTTTTAAACTGTGGCATTAAGTATGGTAGCAGTAGATTGGTTTCCAGATTTAGTTTTTGATGCATGAGGTTAGATATTAAAATAAATTAATTTAAGTGATTCTGAGAAGATAGGTTCCATTCAACTCATGCAATTTAGGAAGTACTGGAAGAGCAGGTACCTCCCCATAAAGCAGAGACAAGATTTTTATGTGATAAATTACTTACCTGTCCTACAGTTTCAGCTTAGTCTGTTTTTTATTTTAACAAAAATATATGGCTGTGGCCCATTCCTGTATTTGTGCTCCTTGGTCAGAGTTCCAATAACCACGAGAAAGATATTTTCAGAGAACTATTTCTGCAAAACCTGCTCTTAATCAGTTTATCCGGGTGAGGAAGTTAGAGAGCATAAAGAAAGAAAAGGGTGCAAAGGTAGAAAACAAAAGAGAGACTTGCACCTTTGCAATTTGTTGCCACCTATGGACTTACATCAACACATTATTTTTATCCAAAGTTCTTAGTTTACATTAAGGTACAATCCTGAAATTGTATATTCCATGTTTAGACAAATCTATAATGACATGTATCCACTATTACAGCACTATAAATACTAGCTTCACTGACTTGACATTTTTCTGTGCTCTGCCTATTCAAGCTCTCCCCAACTCATGGCAACCACTGATCGTTTTAATGTCCACAGTTTTTCCTTTTCCAGAATGTAATGTAGTTGAAAGCATACCAAATGTAGGCCAAAGTAGATGGGCTTCTTTCACTTAGTAATATAAATCTAAGTTTTCTCCCTGTCTTTTCATGACTTAAAAGCTCATTTCTTTTGAGCACTGAGCAGTGTTCAAAAGAAATGAGTATTCCACTGTCTGGATGTACCACAGTTTATTTATCCATTCACCTAACTGAAGGAAATCTTGATCATTTCCAAGCATGGATAATCGTGAACAAAGGTGATGTAAAACATATATGTGAACGTAAGTTTTCAACTCTTCTGTTAGATACCAAAAGGTATGATTGCTGGATTGCCTGGTAGGAATATGTTTAGTTTTGTAAGAAAAAGCCAAACTGTCTTCTATAGTGGCTGGGGCAGTCTGCATTCTCACCAGCAATGCAGGAGAGTCCCTGTTGCTATAAATCCTCACAAGACTTTGATGTTGTCACTGTTCCAGATTTGGGCCATTCTAACAGATTTGTAATGGTATCTTCTTTTAATTTGCATTTCTCTGATGACATATTATGTGAAGTATCTTTTCACATGTTTGTTTGCCATCTATATATCTTCTTTGGTGATGTATCCTTGAGGCCTTTGGCTCATTGTTGAATTGGGTTATATGCCTTCTTCTTGCTGAGTTTTAAGAGTTCATTTTTTGTTTTGTTTTGTTTTGTTTTTGTTTGTTTTTGGATATAGTCCTTTATCAGCTATGTCTTCTGCAAATATCTTCTCCCAGCTGATATCTTGTCTTCTAATCTTTGACCAGTATCTTTCACAGAGCAGAAAATTTTAATTTTAATGAAACCCAGCTTAGTAATTCTATCTTTCATAAATCATGTCTTTCGTGTTTTATGTAAAAAATCATTGTCAACCTAAGGTCTTTTAGATTTTCTTCTAAATTATATTCTAGGACTTTCAGAGTTTTGTATTTTACACTAAGGTCAATGATCCACTTTGAGTTGATTTGTGTGAAGTGTGCAAAGTCTGTGTCTGGATTCTTTTTTTTTTTCCTTTGTTAAAGATCAGTTGACTATCTTTTTTTTAAAAAAATATTTTTATTTATTTCTAGGAGAGAGAGAGAGAGAGACAGCGTGAGCAGGGGAGGGTCAGAGAGAGAGGGAGATACAGACTCTGAAATAGGCTCCAGGCTCTGAGCTGGCAGTCAGCACAGAGCCCGACGCGGGGCTCGAATCCACGAACCACGAGATCATGACCTAAGTGAAAGTCGGACGCTTAACCGACTAAGCCACCTAGGCGCCCCAAGTTGATTATCTTTATGTGGGTCTGTTTCTATTCTCTCTCTTTTGCTCCATTTATCTATTTGTTTATTCTTTGACAAATGTCACACTGTCTTGATTATTATAATTTTATAGTAAGACTTTAATTTGGGCAGTGTCAATCTTCCAAATTTGTTCTTCTCGTTTATATCTTTGTTGGCTATTCTGGGTCTTTTGCCTTTCCATATGAACTTCAGAATTCATTTCTTGATTCTAAAAGACAAGCTAACTCACTGGGATTCTGATTTGGATTGTACTGAATCTATAGATCAAGATGAGAACTGATTTCTTGAGGATATTGAGTCTTCTTACCCATGAATATAAAATATTTCTCCATTTATTTGGTTCTTTGATTTTATTCACCAGAGTTTTATAGTTTTCCTTATAAGATCTTGTACTTATTTTGTTAAATATATACCTTATTATTTTACTTTTGAGATATCCCATATAAATGCTATTGAGTTTTTTCAATTAAAATTCTACTTATTAATTGCTGGTATATAGAAAAGCTATAGACTTTTATATATTAATCTTTTATCCTTCAACCTCATTATAATTGCTTATTAGTTACAGTAATTTTTATCAATTTTTCAGATTCTCTAGATTGCCAATCATATCAGCAATGAACAAAGACAGATTTATTTATACTCTTCCAGCCCATATGCCTTTTGTTCTCTTGTTGTATTGCATGAACTAGAATAATTGTTTCTTTTAAAACATCTTATGGTATTCCTAAGTGGTCTTATGATACTGATATGGTAGAAAGGAGAAAAGACCTTTAAACAAGACTTTTTCAGTTTCAGAATTAAATTTGACTTGGCTAATCAACTTTGATTTTATAAAGAAGGAAATTAAGGGTAAGTGACTTGATCAGGATCACATTAACTTAGAACTCAAAAGAATGCTGACATTTCTCTAATTCAGTGATTTTCAACTGTGGGTAATTTTCTACCCCAGGGGATATTTGGTAATACCCCTGATGTTTCTTATTGTCACATCTGGAGGAAAGGGGTTTCGTCTAGTGGGCAGAAATCAAGTATGGTGCTACATATCCTGTAGTGTATAAGTAACTCTCCCATAGCAAAGAATTGTTTAGACCAAAATATTAATTAGCCCCAAATTCAGAGCTTATGGAACTCTAGACTTTAGCTATATCAGTTAAGCTAACGCAAAGTGCTAAAACAAATATTAGTGGCTTACATAATGGAAATCTATCTTTATTCAATTGAATCCAATGCAACTATTTCTGACTGGGAGACTCTCCTTCAATTTATGATTTAGGTCACCAGGTATATTATGTATCGCTGAATAACAACATACACCTAAGTTTAAGTTACCCATAAGTTAAGTGGCTTAACCACAACACATTTGTTGCTGTATCTTATGATTTCTGTGGGTCTGAAATTTGGGAGCTGCTTGGTTGGACAGTTCTGGCTAAGAATTTCTCATAAAGAGTCAGATATTTGCCAAAGTTGCAGTCATCTAGAGGCTTGATTAAGGATGAAAGCTTGCAATAGTTTCCAAGAGACTCATTGACATAGCTGGCAAATTCATGCTAGCTCTTGGCAGGTACTTCAATTTCTCTCCACATGGGTATTTCTGCAGGGCTGCCTGGGTGTACCCATGGCAGAAGACACAAATCAAGAAATGCAAGTGGGAGCTGCAATGTTTTTTATGACCTAGTTTTAAAAGTCGCCTATCACTTCAGCCACATTCTATTTGTCACACAGATCAGCCCTGTTTCAATTCGGGAAAGCACTGCACAAAGGTTTGATCAGCGACATGTGAACATTATTGGGGGTCATCTTCAATGCTGGTTATTACACCTCATTACTTCCATTATATGTTTCCACTATACTCTATAGCAGGATTCAAAGATCACCATTGCGATTATCTTTAACCCAGCCAGCATATGTAGAAAGAAGAGAGAAAAATCACACGTACGAGACTAGGGGGTGGTGCTGGCTGTGCACATTCTCTCTTGCTAAACGAAAACCATCAGGGTGGTTGGAAAATGTAATTTATCTCTGTGCTTAGGATGAAAAGGAAACAACTATGGGAAAACATCTACCAAACTCTGTCATACTTCCAGAAAGTTACTTGAACACAGTATTTTAGGCAATGTCATGCCACAATGATATTGCCTTTAGAAATCAAAAACATACAAACCTATAATTGGGAGAACCAATATAATTAATAGTTAGATTGAGAAACACTATCCAGTAAGAGTATATTATGCAATTTAGTATCACATAATTATGCTTTTCTAATATATTTTAAAAATTCTTCACTGTTTCTAGTCATTGACTTACAAGGAGAACAAACTAACCTAGATTAACTATCTTCTTTGCGTCATTTAACGTATAACGTATTGAAAGAGCTGAGAAATAGTTACTATAATCCCTATGTTACATATCAGAAGACAGACTAAAAATATTCAATGTATCATTCAAAATGATAGGGCTGTTATTTATTATTCATTATAAATACAATATACAGAATTTGTTATTTATTATAAGTAATATATACAGAATTCAAACTTGAATTGGTGTTACCTCCACCCCACAAGTTTTTATGATACACAGAATAAGGTATTTTCATCTTACCATCAGACTGGTATTAGTTCACTCTTACTTCCTTAAAAAGATCTGTGAGGTCTTTTAAATTTTTATTTATTTATTTCTGTATCAGTATTCCCTTGACAGACAAGTACTTATATATTCTAGATTTGTCCAGAATTGCAAACTTTTCTTTAACCTTGGACAGAAGGACAAATGCAAAATAAAAAGAAACTCTAGCCTTGAAACAGTATTGTGTTAAGTCCTTGTATCATATTTGGAACATCTTTGGAAAGTGGTATCTTGCATGCTAATAAAGGAGCCCATACACAAAGCTATAGAATATTTAAATTGTATCAGCCAGAAACGGCAAATACTTCTTTAAAGGACAGATTGTAGGAAAATCTACTGCAAGTCAAAATATTCTCTTCAAAGCGAGTCTTTTAGACACACAGCATATCTTTGCTTATTTCCCATACATTTTGTATGACAAACTATTCAATGTCATTCAGTGCTTGGAAAGGTATTTTACGATCAAGTGATGATTACTTTAGGGTGATGAGATTTGAAAGGTATGCAAATGTGCTCTTTGATGGAAGAGCCATTTACCTATGAAAAGCAACATTACTAGAAAACTGATACATTTAGAAGTAAATGGCAAACCCAGTGAGCCTCACAGTATTTGGCTGGTTCTTAATCAGCCACATATCCAGAAATATCCAGTGCCAGGATCAGAAAATGGTAATGTAGTTAAGCATTAGAAAAGTCCATAATTTTTCAGTCTTAGCTGAGAGCTAAATTGGGCCTAAAAATACACATTAAGACACATCGGGACAATTGTCTCTGAGCATGTGCATAGACTTCTGATCTCTTTTTATTGCTCCTCTATTAATTTCCATTCAAAAAGATGTGGGTTTTTTTCTTAAATGTTTGTTACTGTTGCTGTTGCTGTTTTTTGTCATTATTGGAGCTAGATTTACTTAACTTCTCATGTGGTTTACACATAAGTGTTCTTATCGTAGGGAATCATCTTTCCATGTATTATCAGTTACAGTCATTCATTGTAATTGTGCGTGGTACTGGGGGCAAATTCTCAGATATTTTTGATCATGGTCAGCTTGTGAGGAATAGAGGATTTTCTACGACCCTCATCTTTTTCCACTTATATTACCAGCCTAACCACCATGTCCCCCAGTGAGACCATTACCGATTAATACTGCTTCAGTGGTTGGAAGGTGAAGGGAAAAGACCTTTCTCTCTTTCCATCACAACCTTCTTCCTTCCTCACTTTTTCAAGTTAAAAAAATAAAATTACTATTAAAAATAGTAATAAAATGCTAAATATAGCCATAAAATTAAATCCTGCTCAGATTTTACTTTAAGGATCCCTATAGAGTCTTCACTACAGAACTATGACCCATGCTTTGATATACACAATAAAGATTATAAATGTCATGAAGCACTAACATGGCATCATATTCTGTGATGCCTCCAGGCATTAAGTTCCTACTGTTGTTGTTTGTTAAGAAAAATGACTCCAAGATGCAACAGTAGAGTATCTGGTGGTCTGTCTCATTTATCCCAGCTGAAACACAAATATCAAACAAAACAAAGCCAAATCAAATTAAAAAAAAGTTTACTTTTGTTAAACTAAAAGCTGAAGGTCCCTAATATTTTATGTACTGTTACAGAACCGTTTTCAAGAGCAGTAGCTCTCATATACTGTTTCCACCCATAATAAGCAGATCAGATCTGATGGGGGACAAAAACATGGCTCACTGAAAAGAATATTAACTTTAGAGTTGGATATTATGTGAAAACGCTGGAGTGATTATTTAACTTCCAGAACCCTCTGTAACTTCATCTTTAAAATTAGAATCACTAAAATTAGTATCCAGGGTTTCCGTGAGAATGAAATGCAGAACACTCACAAAATCTCAGAGCATAAGGCTTGTTCAGTTCAAGATATTGGCGCACAGCTTCAGCACACTAGGCTATTTGAGGATCTCAGCCATGTGGTCTGTGCCACCCCAAAGGGGCCAGGTTATCACGCAAGTGCAGGTATTTTATGTTTTGCTCTCTGCTATCTCAATCTTTTACTTATGTGTTGGAATCTTAGTTTATTTAAATTCTTAATGGATCTCTAGTATAGTTAAGACAATTTAGCTTTTATTTAATAACCTTTTTTTAATTTTTTTTTTAATTTTTGAGAGATTGAAAGAGAGAGAAAGAAAGAGAGAGTGAGAGAGAAGCAGAGAGAGAGAATCCCAAGCAAGTTCTGCACTGACAAATGGAGGGCTCGAACTCATGAACCATCAGTTCATGCCCTGAGCTGAAATCAAGAGTCAGACAGTTAAGTAGTCAACTGAGCAACTCAGGTGCCCCAAGCCACTCTAGTTTTAACCTGTGCTTTCAAATATGGGTGTGATGGAGAAATACTTCATATTTAGAGGCTATTTCCTTCCTTTTGCAGGCTTCTAACTCTAACTGTAAAGAAACTCTTAGTCAGCACTACACTTTCCTGCCTCAATGATTTTCCCTACCTAATAGAAATATATAAAAACAAAACTAGCTCCTCAAGATTATACCTAGATGATCACGTAAGCAATGCATATTCTGGAGCCATTGAGTCTTTCTTCTTATTTGATTCTAAACTGGGCAAAGTAAATCAACATTGTGTTGTGGGAAAAGCAAGGGCTTTGAAATCATTCTGGCCTAGGGTTCAATTGTATAATTTTGTTCATGCCTCCTTGTGGCTCTGAGTCTAATTCTGTTATCATATTATAAGGTTAATAATACCTGCTTGCTGTGATGATGATGTTTCTAATGCAACATACATTTTCCATGATCTGCTTCTGTGTTAGAGATGCAAGTCTTCCAGACTTCTGGCCACTAGCCTGGCAGGTAGCAAAGTTGAAAGTGCTGGATAACATTAGTAACTTTCTGCATCTTCAGTGATAATTGGGTGTCACTGGTGCCCCAGGAGATATAATGCCATAGGGTGAAGAAAATATTCTGTTCCATGTCCTCTTTTTCTTTTCTTTTTTTTTTTTTTTTTTTTTTTTTTTTTTTTTTTTGCATTTTTGCTTAAAAGCTTTAAGTTATATTAAAGGCACACAAGTATTTGGCATTAAAAAAGTCAGGTAAAGATAATCCATAACCTCATCATAAGAAAATAGGAATAATTTACACTTCAGTGTAAAGGCATAAAAAGGATAAAGGCATGGTACTATAAGTGTTACATTGGCATATACATGTGGCATTGTGGACATGTTTCAGTCTGCTCTGTGCTGTAGGAAAAAAAAAATCCCATGATTCTATGTTGGGAAATACACATCCATATTATTATTTTTAATGACTGCATTGTTTTATTTGATAAGAATTCACTGGAAAATATTTAACCAATTCTCTAATAAAAAAAAAATCTGTAAAATGAGGAACTAACTCCATAGGTCTCACAGCTGATGAGTACTGAGAAGACAAAATAAACCCAGGTCTTTCTGTCTTCAAAGTCCATCTGCCCCCACTACAGAATATTGGTGCACTTTCCTCACATAGCATTTCCAATCATTTAAATGCATGCTATTGACCTAGACAAATCATTCTAGGTTCTGAAAACAAGGTTAATGTTGTGGGTTAAACGGCCCATTCATTTTTGCCTTCTCACTCATTTCAAAGAAGGTGCTTGCCAATCCAGGTGCTGCTCCACGTGCTTAGAATGTGAAGACATTAAATAAAAGCCCCTCACTTTACATAATTCTGAAAGTTAACATGGAAAAATCCACCATAAAAATGCCCTCAGCTGCATTAGAAACATTAGCCCCGGGCTTCGTTTGCACTGAACTAAAATGAGTGGTTAGAACAATAAAACAATGCTCACCAGTTGCCTGGCATTGTGCAAACCCAGTTGTAAAGTGCATGTTATGATGTGACACCCACTGGGCCTAATTATTCCCTTTTATGTACAGAATAGCACAAGCTGCGCAGCCTTTGGGAGCTCCGACTACTCAGAAAACCTCCCATTCCTCCGTCTTCTCACTCTGCCCACAATAGGGATTCTCCCATCAAACCTCCATTTGGCTAGGAAAGAGAATAGAATCTGTGGTAATTGATAGTATCTGGTCTGACATGACATGGAGCAAAAGCCTGTAACTGTCACCTCTCGACTCAGGCATATTTAATGGATTCCCACCACCTATGGGATCAATCTTCAATGTGGCCAGAGGCCCTCAAAGATACAGCCCACTTGCCTTCACAGCCTTATTTTCATCACTTCTTTCATGCTTCTCCATGACTGCTCATTCTCTCATACCAGGCCTGTCTAGTCATTGCTCTCAGAAGCCAATCTTACCACCTCACTTTCTTAACATCACTACGGCTTCTGCAAATGCCTTCCTACCTCTTCAGCCTATGTGAAGTCAGTCCTTTTACACAGTGAGGGTAATATGCCACCCGGTTCCTAATGAAATCCAAACTACCCTGGGATTTGTTACTGTCTCATTTATTTATTAGTAACCTTAATTTGCTCCTAAATGCATCTTTATAAGGTCAATTTTATTCTTCAGCCACATGTTATTTTTCTGTGACCATGAAAGAATGGTCTTTTACTCTGTTCCCAGCTGCTTAAATTCTGACATATCTTCTCTTCAAATACAGTGCGTGTTCAAATACAGTGATTACACATTTTTGAACCAGAGAGCATAACCCTTTATGACAAAGCCTTTCATATTAGAGTGAATTGGGGAAAAATTGTTTTTCTTACATATTCACAGGGAGAAACATGTTTCGTTTCATCTCTGCTTAAAAATATTCTTTAGAGATGGGGCACCTGGGTGCTCAGTAGGTTGAAATTGGCTCTTGATTTCGGCTCAGGTCATAATCCGAAGGCAGTGGGATCGAGTTCTGTGTCAGGCTCCACACTGGGTGCTGGGTGTGGAATTCTTTCTCTTTCCCTCTGCCTTTACCCTGTTCTTGGTCTCAAAAGGAAAAAGGAAAGAAGAAGAAAAGAGAGAGAGAGAGAGAGAGAGAGAGAGAGAGGAAGGNCAGGTCCTTCTTTATACTGGGTTGTGTCAGTTCATCAGAGACTACTGAACACCAGTGAGCACCTGAGAATGCAGGTAGTACCTGTAATACTCATGAAGACAGTCTCAGATAAGAAGAGGGAATAGATTGAATGTATTTGGTCACAACAGAAGATGTAATCCCTTCAGAAGATCTCTCAGGGCCCTTTTTACAAAAGAGGTCTGCAGAAGAAAGTCGACTGCTGAGTGTGAACGTAAAATGTTGAACTTTTAAACAGCCGTGTGAGTTTAATACCAGGAATATTTAAAGAGGCCTTAAGCTATTTTGCTGTTCTCATATTATAGGCAAATAGTCATAGTTTATCTTCTGCCGTGTTGCTTTAGGGTCTTCTAAGCCAATCTCAATAGGTAAATATCAATTGTTCAGCCATAAAAGTCCATAAAAATCAGAGTTCCAGAAAGAGCATTATGTTTTGCATACAGTAATATGTTTGTAAGTGTTTTATAAGCCCCGTGCAACAAAAATGGAAATGTGAATACCAACAATATGATATTTCAGTTACTCTCTGGGGCACTTAATAATATTAGCAATATGTTTCAATCAAGCTCACACTACATTTATTAAGAAACTTCATGTGGTTTTCTTTTTTCAATTTGAAGCTAATACATGGCTAAAAAAACCCTCCAAGTAAATGTCTGGCATCAATTCTGGCATATCAGCTGATGTTTACAACAGCACATCATGGGACATTACGTCCAGAATGACTTGAAAGCCAAATCATGAATTTAGAAGGCTATATGAATTCCCATTATCAATTTTCAGCAACCCAGACAATTCTAGAGGATATAAACTAAAGCAACTGCATATCATAAACAAAGCCTCCAGTCCATTTATCTTGTTAATTACCCCTCAACTACAGTTCTCCAACTAGGCCCTGGCAGGTAAAGAAACAAGTTTTAATCAATCTAATTTTAATGACACTCGGGACATCATTCCTCACCCAAATGGATATACCTATTACCCTTCCACTAAAGGAAGAATCATTTAGTTTGCTTTTTCTTTATCAACAGATTATCAATCTAGAATTGGTATACCTATGAGGTATTCAATAATTTAAGAAGCAACACATCTATAATGTTTATTTTAAATCAAGTTTTACGGATAGTTCCAGATTTGGTTATTTGATGCATATATCATTCGTTTTACAAGACCGATATAACTGAAACAGAAATACTATATCCAGATCTCCCTGGATCACCTTTTTTTTTTTTTTTCTATAAGCCCTTCCCTGAGTTCTTGTCAATGGTTTAACTATGACTCTTTTCCTGTGTGTGGCCCACAGACCACTAAAGCCACTTTTCTCTGTAAGCATAGAGTTTACATTCTTTGGGTGCAGACCTTAGCCAATGATACAAAGATTGACAGATTAGGATGTGAGACTTAAGTCTCTGGCCTCAGGACTTGTCAAATCCTGAAGCAAATCTTCTACTCCAGAATTTTCCAGTGAAATCAGCAGAAATGGCCTTCTATAGTGTTTTGCCACAAATCATAACCTCGTTTGGCTTCCTACCCTTCTTTGTCCTGTTTCTTCTTTCACCAGTCTATCTTTGGGGTTCTTCCTACAAAGTCACTTGAATACAAATGATTACTTTGAGTTTTGCCTCTGGGAACATGAACTAAAACAGGTTGTTTTACATGTAGACATGTTTGGGAATTAAGTACAATTCTTTGCCTACTAGTAAAGAATGATACAAAACTAATTTATTAGTGACTCCTTTGCAATAATAATTTTGGTTAGTTTCTTTTGGAGAGAGCATAGGCTTTGGGATAAAAACAAGGTTCAAAGTCAGTCTGGGCTTCTCACTAACTATGTAATGCTGGAAACATTAATTAGTCCTTGTTTCTTCAGTTCCATTGGAATAAATCTCTAGAGGAATGTGTTGAACATGAATATGTCTAGCCTAGTGCTTTGTTCACATAATTTTTCATTATCAAATAGTTCTCTTTGTCTGAACCACCTATCTACTTGTTTGAAAATGTTTAATCTACCAAAAGTATGATATTTCAACTCAACAGCAGTAGGAAGTCAGTTAATTTATTCCATGTACGTTAGACCATTTCATCCTGACTATTGATATTTTGGGAAAATATGGGATGTTAAGAGGGTAGGAAACAGAAAGACATAGGGTTTAGAGGTATTACGCTTCTGAATATGTCATGACAGACAACATAACCTCCAGAAAGCCAAAAGTATGTTCTACCTTTTTCCTCCCACCTGTGGTAGTATCACCAAATTTAACTAGAAATGTCATTATAGAAACAAAATTTTTCAAATTCCAAATGTTAGGGGGAAATGTAACCTTAAAAGTTTACCACGGAAGTCAAAGATACTTTATTTCTTATAAAGGCAAGCTGCTTAGCGAGTATGTCTATGAGGTAGAAACATTATATTGTTCATGTTATCTTATAGGCAAAATTATTTGCACAACATCCTTTCTAACAGAAATCCACTTTGTTAAGTATCTAACCTTTCTTATACAGGTCTTGTAGTGCAAGATGCATTATGCAAGTACAATATGTTTCATCCCGATGCGAGGGCATGAACAGTCTAAAGATAATCTCATTTCTGGGGCGCCTGGGTGGGGCTTAGTCGGTTAAGCGTCCAACTTTCGCTTAGGTCATGATCTCGCGGTTCGTGGATTCGAGCCCCGCGTCGGGCTCTGTGCTGACTGCCTGCTCAGAGCCTGGAGCCTATTTCAGAGTCTGTGTCTCCCTCTCTCTCTGACCCTCCCCTGCTCGTGCTGTCTCTCTCTCTCTTTCCTAGAAAAAAAAATTAAAGATAACCTCATTTCTATTAATTAAAAAAATACATATATGACCTAATTGAGCAAATAAATTTTGAGTAAAGTATTTCTGAGTCTTTTGAAAAGGTTATTCCTGGAATTTGAGAGCAATCTGAAGAAAGTTTCTTATCTCTCCCTCATTTTCACAGGAAATTATCGATCACATATGAGTTTTGAAACTGCTACAACCATTTCACAATTGGACAAAAGATGAAACACTAAAGGTAGAAGCAAAGCCCAAAGAATTGCAGAGATATAGAATTAGAGTGTTCAGTTCCAAAGATAGTCATTTCTCTGTTTGTGTGAGCTAATAAATTTCCATATATTTAAAGTCAATTTGAGAGGTTCTATTTTCTATGCCTTTGTTAACAAAGTAGAACCAACCTGCTGAATTAAACTGCATGGATTTATTCCCTCACAGTTCTGGAAACCAGAAGTCTGAAATCAAGGGATCAGCAGGGCTGGTTCCTTCTGAAGGCTCTGAAAGAAAACTTTCCCGTGCTTATTCCACGTGTCAAATCTCTCTCTTCTCTTTTACAAGGACAACAGTCATTATACTTGAGGCCTGCTCTAAACCCTGCATGATCTTATCTCATGATCCTTTACTTAAATCTGCAAAGACCTTATTTCCAAATAATGTTGCATTCAGAGGAACCAAGAGTTAGGATTTAGAGATGATATATCTATTTGGAGACACACAATTCAACACACTAACACTGAATTTTTGTTTTTCACAGATACAACCATTCTTTCTGATAACAGACTCCAATTTAACTCAAATAATCCCCTTATTCTGTGGCATAATTCTAGGATCCTGGTCTTACAAAATGATTGAATTCTACAATTTAAACTTTAAAAGGGAATCAATGATTTATCTCACCTAATGTTTCCTTTACCATAAAAGCCTCTTTAAGGAGTTCCTAAACAATAGCTGTGTGATACTGCTTTCAACTGTTCCCAAATATATATATTCTACATGGCATCCATATCACTTCCAGAAAAATCTGACCATTTGAAATTTTCTATGACCAAAGAGTGTTTCTGCCTTTTGAAGAGCCCAAATTGTGTAACTTATATATATGAAAGAGCATTTTAGATCATTATTGGAGCCATAAAAAAGTATATAGTATTGAGAATAATCTCCAATGAGTGTGCTGGATTAACAAATGGAAGAGAAAAATGTCTGCTTTGGGTAAATAGTTTAATTTTTGCATGGTTTACTCTGTACATTTACCATCAAGACTTGATCAATATAAGGTTTGCTGCCAGTATACATAGGGGTAGGTTAAAATGAAGTTTGTTGACTTTAGTAAATGAAAACTACAGACTCATATCCTCTGGTACACAATGAAATGAGGGTAAGACACAAAATATCCAGAAGTAAGACAGATAGGATAAATGCCATGGGTTTTAAATTATTTCTGATTTTAGAACATTTTATGTTTATTCAACAAACATCCAGAGGTATTAGTTCATACTTTCTGCCATTTCCCTTCAAAACAATTTTTAAAAACTTGTGAGTCTCCTAAAAAAGAAAATTAGATTTTTTAGAAACAACCACCTAGAGTCAAACTTTGAAAACACTGTTTAAAGTAGTATTGACTCAACCAAATGCATAGATTAAGGAGTTCTAAATGTGAACTATCTGAACTGAGTCTCAAGATAGAAAACTATAATCTTAGGTCTCTAAAGGTATAGACATGAATTAAACTCATGCCCAACAATGCTCAACTTATGCATCCAGCCAGTCATCCCCAAGGTTGAAACAATCTCAAAACAGATGACAAAAATTAAAAATTAAAAAAAAATCAACAGATATGCTAACGTAAGTTGATATAGTGGATCCTTTATAGAGGATTTGGATTCAATTCCTGCCTTTACCTTTTCTATATCAATGATCCATTTATTAAATTAATTTTTTCCATACAAAATAAAAGTCCATACTTATTAAGAAAAACAATGGGCTTCACTACCTACCTATTAGAATCACCAAAATCCAAAACACTGACAATGCCAAATGCCGACAAGTATGTGGAACAACATGAACTTAGTGCTGGTGGGACTGAAAAACGGTATAACCACTTTGGAATACAGTTTGGCTGTTTGTTATAAAACTAAACATCCTCTTATATGACTCAGCAATCACATTCCTTGGTATTAACCCAAATGAGTTAAAAACATATGTCCAAGAACAAAAATCTACATACAGATGTTTAGAGCAGCTTTATTCCTAATGGCTCAAACTTGGAAACAACCAAGATGTCCTTCAGTAGGTGAATGGATAAATAAACTGTGGTACATCCAGACAATAGAATACTATTCAGCACTAAAGGAGAAATGGGTTATCAAGCCATGAGGAGACATGAGGAAACTTAAATGCATATTACTAAGTAAAAGAAGCCAATCTGAGAAGGCTACATATTTTAAGATTGCAACTATGTAACATTCTGGGAAAGACAAAAATGTGATGATAATGGAAAGATCAGTGGTTGCCAGGGATTAAGGTAGATATACGGATACATAGGTCTACCTATTTATCTTTTTATCCCTCTTGAGACCTTCATATAGGTAAGTAAGGATATAGGGTACATAGGGGTAAATAGGTCCACCTGTATATCCCACCTTAATACTCTTATTAAAAGTCCACAGGGGACTTTTAGGGCAGTGAAAATACTCTTTATGCTTTTATATATATATATGTGTGTGTGTGTGTGTGTGTTATATTTATATATATACACATGTACATACATATATATAATGGCTACATGTCATTATACATTTGTCAAAAACTATAGAATGTACATCAAAGACCAAAAATTAACCCTAACGTAAACTATAAAATTTGGTGATGAAGATGTGTCTATGTAAGTTCATTAGTTGTAACAAATGTACCTCTGGTTCATGATATTGATGGTGTACATGGGGGAGGGGCAAAGGTGGAGGGGTGAGGAAGAAAATATATGGTAGCATATTGTATTTTCCACTCAGTTTGGTTACACACCAAAAACTGCTCTAAAAAATAAAGTCTATTAAAATGAGAACACTGGAATCTATAAATGAAACAAAAATCATATCACAGGTAGTTTTCAAAACCATTAAAAAACATGTTTTGCCATATTTTCCCCAGCCTTTTCCTTCTGCATAGTATTTTTCTGCTTAATACTATATAATACTATTATTAAATAATAAATAATATTAAATGATAATTCACTTAATTGTTAGGTCTATAAATATTTGTGCATGTATTATGGTACATTGTTATAGGTAGTCAGAATACAATTATAAACTTGAAAGAAAAACTGTTTTTATGAAAGCTAAATTCTAAAAGAATAAAAGACATGTCTATAAATAAATTTTAATTTGCTGATCAGTGTTGTGCAAATATAGTGATAATGAAGGTAGGGGTTAATACAAAGTAAAAATTAATTCTCCCACTTGAGAATAAGAGATATCCCCTACAATTTTTTTAACCTTAGAAAACTAGTAATTTACTTTGGAAAATCAATAATTTTAAGTTCTGTCTTTTTGAAATATATGAAAATCTTTTTAAAAGCTAAATAAGCCTCTTGACAGCTTTAAGACCTAGGAGTGTATTTCTCAAGGATCTGGGAGCCAGTCTTTAAAATGCAGTAATCAAAAAATTTAGTGCCCCTATTTCCTGGTTTCTCTGGGATGATAGAAGCCTTCAGTGGGCACCATGCTTCAAGTTGCAAAATTATCTCATCATAAATATATGAGAGGATTATTTTTCCTTTGGATAAAGCCAAGTGTGTAACACAGATAGTGATCATCTCAACTACCAAGTGAATTAAAGATGGACCATGTATGACAAATGGTGTGGTCAAGTCTTTTTATTTGAGAACTAGTTATTGTTTATCTTGAGAACGCACGTGCAATGGGTTGTATCTGGTTGAATGTATAGAAGAGTGAACTTTCTTCCTTTCCTTGAAATCTGTCAGGATATGGCCTGTGATGTGCATCAGATTCTGGTTTAAAGTTTATTTAACAATAAAATTGCATTCTTTCTCTTCTGCTGTGGAGAGGTTTTCGTTAGGAAGATACCTTATGTTTAGTTACATTTTCCCTACAAGGGATAGAAAATCATGTAACAGAGAGAATGGTCTATAAAATTCTCTAGAGAGATGATGCTTTAGTAGATGATCTGAATGTTAGGATGGAATCAGCCATATAAAATATCTGCGGTGAAAAGTCCAAATAGTAAGAATAGCATGTATACTCATTCTAATATGCAGATGAGCCAGGCTTTTTTTTTTTTAATTTAAATCCAAGTTAGTTAACATATAGTGCAATAATGGTTTCAGGAGTAGAATTTAGTGGTCCATCACTAATATATAACACCCAGTTCTCATCCCAACAAATGCCCTGCTTAATGCCCATCACCCATTTAGCCCATCCACCCAACAACATCTCCTCCAGCAACCCTCAGTTCGTTCTCTGTATTTAGGAGTCTCTTAAAGTTTGCCTTCTTCTCTGTTTTTATCCTGTTTTTCTTTCCCTTCCTCTATGTTCATCTGTTTTGTTTCTTAAATTCCACATATGAGAGAAATCATAATATATTTATCTTTCTCTGACTAATTTCACTTAGCATAGTAGACTCTAGTTCCAACCATGTTGCAAATGGCAAGATTTCATTATTTCTGATCACCAAGTAATTGTTTATATGCACCATATCTTCTTTGTCCATTCATTAATTGATAGATATTTGGGCTCTTTCCATAATTTGGCTATTGTTGATAGGACTGCTATAAACATTGGGGTTCACGTGCCCTTTAAAAGAACACTGTTGTAGTGCAACTGTTTGTTCATAGGGTAGCTCTATTTTTAATTATTTGAGCAACTTCCATACTGTTTTCCAGAGTGGCTGTACCTGTTTGCATTACCACCAGCAGTGGAAAGTGATTCCCCTTTCTCCACATCCTTGCGAACATCTGTTGTTTCCTGAGTTGTTAATTTTAACCATGTTCATCAGGTTCCCTGATAATTTTAACCATGTTCCCTGATAACCATGTTCATCAGGGAAATTAGTCTATAGTTCTCCTTTTTAGTGGAGTCTTTGTCACGTTTTGGTATCAAGGTAATGCTAGCATCAGAATAGATTTGGAATTTTCCTTCCATTTCTATTTTTTGGGACAGTTTTAAAAGAATAGGTATTAATTCTTCTTTAAATGTTTGGTAGAATTCCCATGGAAAGCCATCCTGACCTGTACTCTTATTTGCTGGGAGATTTTTGATTACTGATTCAATTTCTTTACTGGTTATGGGTTTGTTCAAATTTTCTATTTCTTCCTATTTCAGTCTTGGTAGTTTAGATGTTTCAATGGATTTATCCATTTCTTCCAGATTGCCCAATTTGTTGGCATATACTTGCTCATGATATTCTTTTATTATCGTTTATATTTCTCTAGCGTTGGTTGTGATCTCTTTCATTTGTGATTTTATTTACTTGGATCCTTTCCTTTTTCTTTTTGATTGATCTGGCTATGGGTTTATCAGTTCTGTTAACTCTTAAAGAACCCACTCCTGGTTTAACTGATCTGTTCTACTGTTTTTTGTTTGTTTATTTGTTTTTCCAATTTAATTGGTTTCTGTTTCTAATCGTTATTATTTCCCTTCCTCTGATGTGTCTGGGCTTTATTTGCTTCATTGGCTTTATTTCCCAGTTCCTTTAGATGTCAGGTTATGTTGTGCATCTGAGACATTTCTTCCTTCTTTAGGAAGGGCTGAATTGTTATATATTTCCCTCTTATGACTGCCTTTGCTGCATCCCAGAAGTTTTGGAGTGTCATGCTTTCATTTTCTAATAATGGAAACAGGCCAGTGAATGAAAGCCTTAGAGAATGACAAAGTCATGATAGATAAGGTCAAAAAGATAAATTGTAGCCAGGTTAGGCAGAGTTTCCATTATTAGAAAGAGTTAAAAAAAATTCTAAGTGAAATTGTGTGTTGTTATCTGGCTCATATCTCTTTTGTATGGACCATGAAGAGGAAAAAACTTCAGCTAGAAGCTGATTCAAAGTCTATTACAGTTGCCCAGGCATGAAACAGGATTATAGTAACAGTGCTGGATGTTCAGTGAGATGGTTGAACTCAGAATAAATTCTGGAGATAGACCCTCCATTTGGAGATGAAGACTAAGAAAAAGAGCGAAAAGAATTGGTCTTTGGATTGGATGAACGATGACACCATAAAGAGCTACTGCAGAGTAAGGAAGAGTAATTCAAAGTGGGTAGGGGATTCTATTACAGCCACATAGTGCTTGAGACACCCATTAGGTATTCAAATAGAGACATCAAGTGAGCAGCTAGAGATGAGTCTGGAAGCTCAGAAATAGCATATTGGGAGGGGTTCCTGGGTGGCTCAGTCGGTTAAGCATCCAATTCAGCTCAGGTCTTGGTCTGATGGCTTGTTGAGTTCAAGCCCCACGTCAGGCTCTGTGCTGACAGCTCAGAGTCTAGAGCCTGTTTCAGATTCTGTGTCTCCTTCTCTCTCTGTCCCTCCCCAGCTCATGCTCTGACTCTCCCTCTCTCAAAAATAAACAAACATTAAAAACAAAAGAAATACATATTGGGAAATCTTCAGTTTAAACTCGATTTTTGGGGCACCTGGGTGGCTCAGTTGGTTAAACCTCCGACTTTGGCTCAGGTTATGATCTCACGAGCCCCATGTGAGGTACGAGCACCACCTTGGGCTCTGTGCTGACAGCCAGCTCAGAGCCTGGAGGCTGTTTCAGATTCTGTGTCTCCCTCTCTCTCTGACCCTCCCCTGCTCATACTGGGTCTCTCTCTCAATAATAAATAAAACATTAAAAAATTTAAAAAAATAAATAAACTCGATTTTCAACCATGAGTCTGAATGAATCTACATCTAAAATAAAGATAGTGAAAAAAAAAAACGGTGGAGGCAAATTATGCCCTCAGGCAAATGAACACTTGGAGACCTGACAAAGGGGAGAAGCCAGGGAAGGAGAATAAAGAAGAGTCATTAGTAGAATAGGAAGTTAAGATGTTTCCCACTCCAAATTAAGCATTCTTTGTCTGTTTGTTTGTTTGTTGGTTTGCTTATTTTAGAGAGATACAGAGAGCAGGGGAGAGAGGTAGAAGGAGAGAGAGAGAATCTCAAGCATGCTTCTGACTGAGGGCTCAATCCCACAACCCCAGAATCATGAACTGAGCCTAAAGCAAGAGTTGGATGCTTAACTGACTGAAGCACTGATGTGCCCCAATAATTCTGATTTAAAGTCAAGTTGTCAATAGTGTTAGAATCTGTTATAACTTCAAGTGTGATAAGGACAAATATTTGAAATTTTCATTTGGAAAGTTAGTCATTGGTGACTTTGATGAGACAGATTTCAATGGAATGACAGGTAAGAAAATTTAAACTGAGTGGAGTAAAGGGAAGAAAATGAGTCTATGACTACAGGCAGCTCTATTGGCAGTTGGTAGGAAACGTGAGTATAAAAGAAAAGAATTATTTGTTACTTTGTTTTTTAAATAGGGATGAGTATAGAATGATATAAATGAAAACAATAACCAACAAAAGACAAAAAGACAAAAAGCAGAAGAAGCTAATACAGTAAAATCCTTGAGTAGACTAAAGCAGGGAGATAATTCTGTATACAACAGGAAGCTTTGGTTCTGGCTACAATAAAGGCTATTTCATCATTATTAGCAAAACATGGTATATGGGTACCATTTTAAGTAAATGTATTGATTCATGTGACCTCCGTGATGTTCCTTTTCTCAGTGAAATAAAGATACTTGGCCAGGTTTAAAGGAAAAAAAGGCAGGTATAAAGTTGTTTCAGTGTTATTTTTCTTGGAACTGTAGTAGGATTTCTGGGTAATGCAAATAAACAACTTTATGATAGCTTTTTATATCTTGATTTTCACTTAATGCCTTATCACAGGCAGCTTTCTGGCTTTAAGATAAAATCCACAGTTTAATTCTTAAATAAGGCAAAGTTTTAATTTGACAGTTGTTCTGATATTTACTAATGATTTGTTAAATCTGGAAGCATTTTCCCAATATTTTACTATTTTAATTGCTGTAGCTCATGAATATTATTAGGCATGATTTTTATTTTACTGTGGGTCATATTGTTATTCCCTTATGTTGGTTTTCCCGCAATGGTACTAAATGGATCAAAGTGTGTGAGCATTTCATGGCCTTTGTTACATAGACTCAAGTTGAGTTCTAGATGGTTTATATCAATTTACACTGCCGCTGTAAATGTATGTGATTTTTCAATTTACTTCATCGTTGCCAGATTTGTTTAGTAGTGTTTTGCTCAACAATTTGTTAAATAATCTGTGGTGTTATAGCTTATAGTTTCCCCAGGAGCACACCTGAGCCCAGGATCTTCATGTGAGTGGTTCATCTGGGGAGGTGATACAGGAGCATCAGTAGTGGGATGGAGATGTGTAAGACAGAAGAGAAGGGAGCCAGTAACAGGTGCCTTATTAAGTCAATTACCTTTGTGGGTAAAGTGGAGTTTAAGCCCACTGGGAAGACTCTGGGAGCCAGTAGATGGCATGCCTCAATGTTATCCCAACTAAGCAGGGAAGCAATCGGGGTATTTACACAAACTTCTGCTAACCACTGGTTAAAGCTACTCCTAGTGTCTTCAATCAGTTGGAACTTCTGATCTGTAACATGAGTTTAAGAGCATGTTTTGACAGCATGGGAAAGGCACCATGCAAAGGAAAACAGATAGTAGCAGCTGGAAACGGGCTGGAGATGAGTGTGGGCACTGACAGCATTACTCATAACACAATACTCTATTTTTATTGCTTTTTGATATAATAGCAATAATGTGAAAAAAAAAAAAACAAAAAAACCCAAGATCTGCAGGACTTGTTTGGCCATTGCTATGTTCCCAGCACTCTGCTGACCCCAGCACACCCAGACCCTTCTCATTTTCCCTCAGATTCCAAGACCCCAGCTATTTTGTTGCCTCTGTTGTTGACAATGGATATTTTCAGAAATTTTTATTTTTAGTTCTGTAACCATAATTTAAAAAAAGCCCTCACCACCACCCTTGATAACTTATTCATTTATACATTTTTCTTACTCGATTTCTATTTTTAATTAATTTTCAATATTTTAACATACCTGAATGAAATACGCATGAAGCATACCTGGGTGAAATATTTTCTGAGACTGCATATAGGAAAAACTGTTAAAAATTGTTTTTAATTCTTTTCCAACGTGATTAATACCTTTGTTGGAAATAAAGCTCTTGGTACATAGTGCCACACTCAAATTCTCTCCTTACTTTTGTTATTTGACTTTGTACAAAAAAAAGAGAGAGATTAGAAGAAATAAAGAAAAAGAAAGAAAGAAAAAAGAAAAAGAAAGAAAGGAAGCCCAAATTATTTGTGTGTGTGTGTTTCTAAAAAACTTTTTTTTCCCTCCTACTTTGAAATTTTTTGGTATTTATTACTTAAGATAAAGGTATTTCTTATTTATGTATATGTCCTAAAATATTTTAGTTCATTTTTATTTTAATTTTCCTTCTCTTTTTTAAGTAAGGTAAGTCTGTAAAGACTTCTACTCTCTTTCTTCTAATTTCTCCTGTGGTCAGAACTAATATGCATAAATTGGAATCCTAGTATCATAATACTAGTATCCTAGTATTTGTGTTTTTTTGAAAAATAGTTTTTTTAATGTTTATTTATTTTTGAGAGTGAGAAAGAGAGAGCAGGGGAGGGGCAGAGACAAAGAGCAGAGAGAGAGAGAGAGAGAGAGAGAGAGAGAGACAAAGAATTTGAAGCAGGCTCCAGACTCTGGGCTGTCAGAACAGAGCTGGATACAGGGCTTGAACTCATAAGCCACAAGATCAAGACCTGAGCTGAAGTGAGACGCTTACCCAAGTGGCCCCAAAATACTGTCTTTTAAAATAATATCTAGCACATAAATTTTCCCCAGTATTCCTTTCAATTTTTTCTCATTGTTGATGGAGTATATCTCAGGTTTTTCCTCTAAAACACAAATTTAAGACTGTTGCTAATCCTACTCAGTCTGTTTACATGTGCACTTCTACAATTCCCATAGTTTGTCTACCTTCTGCTTTACAGATCTAATGTACATGCTTATTGGCAGACCTGAACTCAGAATTGTCTGGGTAAAGGAATTTGGCAAAATTTAATTCTAAGCTGCTCTCCCCACAGATAATAGTTGTTCATTCGTTTCCTTTGTAATTTGTTGTTCTCGTGATATTGTTCAAAAAGATACTGCCCCAAGATGGCCTGTGTGTGTGTGTGTTTAAGACTTGACTTCTTTAGAGTTTGATGTATATGTTTTAATTCTGTATCTTCAGCTTCTCTAATAGCCCCATTTAAAAAATTTAAGCCTAAAATATGCGGAGAGAAACTATCAAAATAATTGATGCCAATGTTCTACAATCATGTAAATACAATAACTTTGGCATTTTTAGGTTTCTACAGGACCTTAAGGTAACCACACACCACTTCTCACCCATCCCCGCTCCTTAAACAAGTCAACAGGGAAGAATGACACAGACAACAGCAACACACTCAGCATGAAAAACAGCAATATGCACTTAGGTGTGAGTCATCTTGGAAACTGAGGATTCTTAACATGAACACAAATCAGAAGGATTGCTTTATGCAATCTCCTGTTTACTTAGAACAAGGACAAAATCCATTTTACAAAATGTTTTAATCGTATCAAAATTATCCCATAAATTTTGTCTTTCTCTCAACTATATGGTTAGTTTTCAGGTTCCCTCAATAACTGTATGTCTAATGGTCAAACCTATGTCAAATTATATCAATGATTTAACTGAACAATAAAACATAGAAATAAAAGTACATCTTACCTTAAGAACCTTATGAGACTGAAGTGCTACCTACTGCCCTAGTGAGGCACCTAAGAACTTTATAAAAATGTTCATTTTTAGGGGCACCTGGGTGGCTCAGTCAGGTAAGCCTCCGGACTTCACCTCAGGTCATGATATCGCCCTGTGAGTTGGAGCCCCATGTTGGGCTCTATGCTGACAGCTCAGGGCCTGGAGCCTGCTTAGATTCTGTGTCTCCCTCTCTCTCTGTCCCTCCCCTGCTGGTTCTCTGTCTCTCTTTTTCTCAAAAATAAATAAACATTAAAAAAGATTTTAATATGCACTTTCAGTGTGATAAAATTACGTCACTTCCTAGAGTAAATTCTGCTTTGGAAACTGGAGATGGGATGGGAAGGGGCAAGAGCATGCAACATATATGACATATTTATGTGAAAAAAGGTAGTGACAATTTTGGGCTGTGAACTACCTAGTTAAGTAGGAGGAGACAGTATGTCTCAGCAAAGAATACGTTCTTAGTTATAGTCACTGGTAACCAGAACTTCCTGCTAGAAATGGGATAGACAAATGCAAGCAAAGTAAACTCCTTGGAAATGAGAAAATGCTCAATGATCTGTCCTGTGGCAAAGTCCAAGGCTGGAATATCATCAAGAGTCATTAGGTGGGGCAGCTCTGATGCTGGTGTGTCACCACAGTACCAATGTATGAGTCACTAAATCATCCTTCATGTAAGTCAAGACTTGTGCTAGAAATAGAGTTGAATCAGATAGCTCTGTGGATAAGCGATAGCTGGAAAACAAGTGAATCATAAGTGTTTCAAAGGTTAGTGGAATGCACATTGCCTCTGAAAACTGTCTTGATGAACAGCTGATAAAAGTTATATTGAGTAAAGAACTGTTGAGGGTGCCAGAAGAATCAGCCTGTATAAATAGGTACAACAAGTGACTTCCTACACCAGTTAATTTCAAGGGCCACCAAAACCTCAGAAAATTTGTACTGTCCCCCCAACTTTCATTCATACATTTATTCAAAGCAAATTAATTATATATACATATAAATATATATAATAAAATATATATATGTATTTTTTTTCCATGTCAAACTAAAGATTACCAGAGTGAAGGTGGGAAGAGAGTGCTTTGTAAATGTTTAAAAAAGAGATTTATTTTCAGTCATGGAGTCATTGAAGCGTTGACTGTTTTCTTTTGGTTTGTTTTTTGGCTTGTTGTGTCTTTATTTAGCACAGTGCTTGGAATTACTGTGGATTCTCAAGGAATATTTGTAGACATTTTACTTAGGGTAAATACAAAAATCAGAAATCAGGAAGAGGAAGAAAGTATCAAATGACTGGATTCCTTAAGGGGTGGGGTGAATTTCATGGAATCAGGGTATACCTGAGGACAAGTAGGTTAAATGGTAAATGCAAGGCCTGCCTTCTCTACAATATGTTTGGGACCAGAAAATGTTAAATACAAGTCCTCTTGAAAACATTGTATATGGGCCTCTCACTATCGTCCTGCCTCTAGAAATCCTCTCCTTGTGTACAAGACACGCCCACCTCTAATGCCTTTGCCTTCAAACTGGAATAATTCCTTAGGTTGTATATGTATTGGTAAACAAGAGTCAAGCTAAACACAAACATGTTTTTCGGTCAATAAATTAAGGTATTCAGGCTCAACTGAAAAATGAGATTTCATTTCATTCATTCTACAGCATTTTCTAGTCTGAGAAATGCAATTGTTATCATCAGTAAATGCGTCATGTTAGAAGAGGCCAGACATTCAGTACTGGAAGCCTTCCTGTGCCCCGCTCAGATAATGAAATCCTCTAAAAAAGCTATGATGTAGTCTATGTTTTTCCCTATTTCATAAAATTCAGGATATGATTCAAGGCAAACAGGAGAGTTCAGTCTGGGGTAATCTTAATGTTATAAAGCCTGTGATGCCCTGTTAGGAATTATGAGCTTTACTGATGTAACCTTTCAAATGTCCTTCAAAATTCTTCCTATATATTGAACTTGGTATTCTATGCTCTATATGAAAAGATGAAAATAAAAGATATATCAGACTTTATGAATCTGTTATAAAAGGAATAAGCCAACAGGTAAAAAAAAAAAAAAAAAGTGTTAGAATGAGGGAAAATAATAACAACAAACACTGACATCAGAAAATCTGATGGGAGCACAAACAAACCATATGTCGTAGACAGCGTTAACCGTCCCTAGAGTAAGATGAACCTCTACCTATGCCCCATGCTTTAGGGCAGTGTCTCCCAAACTTTAATGTGAATACTTATAGATATGGTTAAAATTCAGATTCTGATCAGTACGTCTTAGGTGGGCCTGAACGTCTAATTTCTAATAACATCTTAGGTGAGGATTTTCCAATCTCAATACTATTAATATTTTGGACCAAGTAATTCGTTTTGGAGATATATCCTGTGCAGTGTAGGATGCTTAACAGCATCCCTGGCCTCTACCCAACTAATCCCATGATTTTCCCCTAATAGTCATGATAATCAAGATGCTTTCAATATTGCCAAATGTTCACTAGAAGACAAAATTTGGAAACCACTGTCCTAGTGGATACTAATGCTACTTGTGTTGAGAGCAAGGTTTTGAGAGGGATCTACGTGAGCTCTCCATTAATTATGCATCTCTCTACAGAGTCAGGAGTATGTGGGGCCCAGAGAAGAACATATTCTGAGCCTATGCTCGTCTTCTTGACCAAGCTCTAGGCAACTAGGATCTGGGAATTTTCTGCTAAAATGATCTAGGCCTGCTCATAAGATTGATGAGCCTTCTTTGCTAGATCTGTTTTCCCAAGGACTGACCATGTCACAGATGGCCCCAGCCTTTGGATGGGGGGGTCAAAGGGAGACACTTGGAGGAGCTGTAGACTGAGCTTAGGCAGGAGTACAGAATGTCCACCACACGCTGCCCTATGCAGCAGATGCAGAAACGAAAAATGAAGAAAAGGTTATGGAGAAGTTGCAGGATGGAGGTTGAGAATGGATCCCCTTCATACTGCCATGCTGTTGTATAGAAACTCTTAAAAGTCTGAATATTCTACGGGGCGCCTGGGTGGCTTAGTCAGTTAAATGTCCGACTTTCACTTAGGTCATGATCTCGCAGTTCGTGGGTTCGAGCCCCGCATCGGGCTCTGTGCTGACTGCCAGCTCAGAGCCTGGAGCCTATTTCAGAGTCTGTGTCTCCCTCTCTCTCTGACCCTCCCCTGCTCACGCTGTCTCTCTCTCTCCTAGAAATAAATAAAACATTAAAAAAAAAGTCTGAATATTCTATGTTCAAGTTTGTCTTTCTAGTTCATTATAAATGAATGCTTATCAAAACAGAAGGATAAAACATACTATTTTAATAATCTTTCTTACTTGATCTATAACTTCAAATGTGTTGTATATGAGCCCTATTTATTCTTTGCCTTACATCCTACAAATACTAGAAGTTGGCCTAGTTTCAGGGCTGGCAGAAAATTCTGGATCAATGGGAAAAACAGAGTACCTTACTATATAAGAGAAAGTTAGGTTGCTTTATGTTGGGAATCATAAAAGAGCAGAAAACATGAAACTGAACAGGGAACACAGAGTTCCTTGTGAGGCTGTCTGACTCAAAGAGCATTTCCTGTGTGCTATGCCAGGCATCAACTCGTTTTTCTGTAAAGTGTGAGTAAATATCTTATCCTTTTCAAGCTTAATGGCTCTGTTGCAACTACTCAACTCTGTTGTAGCTAGAAAGCAGCCATAGGTAATATATAAATGAATGGGTATGGCTGTCTTCAAACTTTCTTTATAAAAATAGACTATAGTTTCCTAACTTTTCTGTTGTACTCCTCTTCAAGACAAAGAAAGGGACTTTTAAGTAACACGTTAGGGGGGCATAATGTTAAGTGTTGGTGGACAACTTAACACATTAAAATTAAATCATATACTGTGTGGGCAATACAGATAAAAATACAAGAGTAGTTTTTTGTAACATGGCCTCAGGATCTTGACCACAATAGTATCCATCTTTCATTTAGATACACTTATCTATGTGTAATGATATTTGGAGGTGTTCTGTAATGTGAAACTAAAGAAGATATACATACAAACATAATGAAATGAATAATCAAAATTGACTGAATGCTCTTAAACTAAAATCATATATAATGGGTGTTCAATCACCTAAAATAAGGTATGGATGAATTAAACGTCAATAAATAAATGAACACAACATCAGTGTTTAATTCTTATTTATTTATTTAGAATTGATGTAGAACTTTAAATTAAAGTCCCTAAGAGACTGGTATTTCCTTTGGTCTTGTCTGAATCATTTATCCATTTGCTTTATCAATATAGGTCTATGTATTGTACTGTTCTCAGCTCACATCAGTCTATGCTAGGATGCCACTTTCTCAGATTATTCATTACTTCTTGAGGAGAGTTTTTTAACCTTTGTTTATATGACCTTTTTAAGGTTCATTCAAGTATTGACCCTTCATCAACAATGTTTTTAAAGATATTAGGTCCCTTCATTACGTTCTGTTAAATTCTTATCATTGTAACTTAACTACTTAGGAAATGCTATCTCCTCGGTATTTACTTAGTATGCTTGCTTTCTCTTTAGCTGAATTCTCCATGCTCTGTGGGGTTAATTTCTGCTGTGTGTGTGTGTGTGTGTGTGTGTGTGTGTGTGTGTGTGTGCGCGCGCACACACGCACGCCCAACTTATGACTGTTCTATAGCTGAACAGAAAGAATGTGGGTACTATGATCTCCTTTTGCTGGAAAGGAGTAATTTATTTTCTTTTCTTTCTTTTATTTTTATTTATTTTGAGAAAAAGATAGAAAGCAAGCAGGGGAGGAGCAAAGAGAGAGGCAGACGATATCCTAAGCAGGCTTCACAATGTCAGCAAAGAGCCCAATGTGGAGCTCAAACTCACGAATGATGAGATCGTGAGCTGAGCTGAAATCAAGAGTCAGATGCTTAACTGACTGAGCCACCCAGGCAACCCAAAATGGGTAATTCCTTAGTTGCAATATGAGTTGCAAATGGATTACCCTCCAAGAAAAGACATATATGGAAGAAATCCCACTTCTGATATAATATCATTGCATATCTTTCCTGGCACCTTCAGCTCAAAATAAGGTGGGCCACCAAGGCCAATAAACAGTAATATAATTAGTAATACAATTAGAATTGTCATTTTCTTCATTAGGTATCCACCTTTAGTTTCTTAATAATTCTATGTAAGAGCTGAAAGATAATGGTTTGTTCATATTAAGACTTCTAGAATAGTCTTTTTTCTAATAAACTTTTATTTTTTACAGTAGGCTTAGGTTCCCAGCAAAAGTGAAAGTACAGAGATTTCCTTATACCCTGTGTCCCCATACATGCATAGTCTTTCCCATTATCAATATCCCCTACCAGAGTGATACATTTATTGCAACTGATGAAAAGTATCTTTTGCCTTAAGACATCCATATGCAAACCACACAAACATGACCTACCCAGAAAGACAGGGGGAAAAAAAGAAGAATTAGAGATTGAGAATTGAAAATAAGGGCTACATTCTCATTCTCTACCCTTCACTTGCAATATGCATCAGGTCCTAGTGTGGACAGGAAGGCAGGCTGATAAAGCATTCACAAGACAGTTTTCAGGTTGAAATATTCAAAAATACATCTGCAAGGCCAAGATGAAATATATTATAGAATATACCGAGAAAAGTGCTCCCAAGATAGAAAACCAAGGTTCCTTGTTCATTTCTACCTAAAACAGCTTTAAGGTCTTCATTCTTCTTTTTATGTAGCTAATACATTTCCAAAACTCTGCAATTATCACACATGAGTAAAGCAGGGAAAATGTGCTATGCTTTCTGTAGCACTTCTCAGCCTATCCTTGATAATAATAATGGTGATGGACAAGAGTTTTATTTCTGGAAGCACAGTCACCATGTAAAACCAAATTATCAGATTTCAGGGCCAAAAAGAACATTTTGTTGGATGTAATAGTTATAAATCAGTTCTCTCTAGAATACTGGAAGTTGTGGCTTTTAGCAAAGAAATATATCAAATGTAGTTTAATATTGATTTTTTTTTTCCTTTGGAAATGCATTTCAACCAAGAGGACCCCAAAGCTTTGTAAATCTACATGTAATTCTTATTCAGGCTACAGTTACACTTTCCCCTTATTTTATAGAAGAATGTTTGTGACAGTTCATTCAATTTATTCTCCCAATCTGACTTACTATTTATAGGAATGCGTCATGGGAGGCTGAGGCTTCAGATTCATTGGGAACATCAGAGTTTATACTGAAAAGAAAAGAGTGATTCTCTGAGTGAATACAATATTCCACAGCTCTTGTGAAGCTCTTTCATGGAAAAAAGTGTCTAATACATAGGTTTCATATATGTGGTCACATATATTCCACTGTTCTATTTGTCATGCATAGTCCCATGACTCAAGCCATAACTGATTGAACCACGTTTAGGAGCCTGAGCAAGAAAAAAAAAATCTGCCAATAGGCTATACAAATGTATTATTAGACTTTGTGTTAAAATACAGAGGGATACTGGGGCATCTGGGTGGCTCAGTCAGTTAAGTGACTTCAGCTCATACCATGATCTCACAGTTTGTTAGTTCAAGCCCCATGTCAGGCTCTGTGCTGAAAGTTCAGAGTCTGGAGCCTGCTTCAGATTCTGTGTCTCCCTCTCTCTCTGTCCCTCCCCTGCTCACACTCTGTCTCTCACTCTCTGTCAAAAATACATAAATTTTAAAATACAGAGGAATATTAAATTTAATGATATGTAGAAGTCATAAAGAAATAGTAAGTGTGCAATAAGCATAAACACTTGAAGTAGAATCACCTTTGTTTAAAAACCTTCCATGGAACTATCTACATAACGTTTGTAAGCAAGAAAAATTATTTCCATCATAACACAAATATAAGAAATGCTGATTTAAATAAAGTTGAATGGGTTTCTCTAACTACAAGTTTTCCCAGAATGTTTAAAATACAAATATAAATTGTGAATCTCTATGGTAAGTGATAGCCAAAATTTTGGCTGTAGATCTTAGGTTCTTTTTTAAATGAGCTTGTTAACACATCATTGAACACTTGAGTCCTATGAAGACAGAAAATACTGAAATAGAAGAATATGAGAAACTGATTGATTATAGGAATTTCAGAGTCACTGAATTCCCACATTGGTGCAAGAGTAGAATGGGAGAAAATAGGGAACAATAGAAACAGATTGTAGGGTAATAACAAGATCCTTTATCACTACACTACACCCTTGCCTAACAGATCTTTAATGCTACCGCGTTGTGCTTCATTTTTTATGAAGAGTTGCTCTGCAATCTGGGAACTCTCTCTTATTGCTCTATTATTCTTATAAAAACACTCATTAATTGAATATGTTAGATCAATGTAGGGCAATGTATCTAGAGATAGAAAGGAGAAGAACCCCCTTTTGTTCTAATTGACTGGCATTTCAATGGAGACCTTGAATGAATGCCCAGGGTATGGAGAAAACAATTACAAACTTGATTATTGCCTCCTGCTTTTCCTTGAGCCATTGATGAAGAAAGGAGAGACTCGTAGATAATAGTGCCATTTGAAAGTTGGAAATTTGCTACTCTAAGTAGTACATGAAGGTGGAGAATAGTCAGGCTGTGTTCTGATAATATTTGTAGCCTGTAAGCCAGAGCCTTCCATTAGGGTTAGCCAAAAGACAGAGAATACTAATTGTCTAACCATTATAATTCTTTCCTTCCTTCTAAGAGAACCCCTTCCCCATCACTACCACCACTACCTCCACCATCACACACAGATTTTATAGGTGGCAGTGTGTCCAACTAAATAGTTCTTTTTCTCTGTTTTCTTTGTAGACATGTGTGGACAATGCAATATTAACAGAAGTAGAAGGGTAGGGATTATTAGAAAGCCCTTTTGGCCTCAAACTTTTTCTTTTGTCTGTTGCCTAGAATGTGGGTGTGAAGCCTTAAAATTTAGCAGCCATAATGAGACCAGGAGAGAAAGGCCAAGACTTCTGTACAAACACCACAGATGTAACATGTTGAAGTAACTGCTAAACCAAAGCCAGAATCCACCCTCTTTTGGATTTCTGATCAAACCAAGAGTAAACTCTTACAGGAAGATTACTCTTCATATAGTCCATTTACTCTTAATTGAGTGTTTTGAGGACTCTGCTTATAACTGCCTAACTCAGTTACTGGCATGTGTAAGAGAGGATAGGTGATCATACAAGTACAACATAAAGACAAACACTGGAGACCTAATGGGCTACCCAGACTGCTCCAAAGTTATGGTCACAGGCATTCATATTCCTGACAATAACTAAATTGGGTACTCAGGCATTTAGGGATTATTGGGATATCTGGGCACAGGAAACATATTTTAAATTACATAGGCAAAGGTCCATTATGCCATCAATTAAAATATAGCCTTTTATTTGGGTCCTAACTGTTACCGCATTAAACTCAATTTCCACCAGCTTGTTTTACATTTAAAACTTATAGTACCCTATTATTTGAAGATGCAACTTAATAATGAAAGAGAAAACTTCTTTCTTTGAAGTGGCACTTGTTTTCAGGACCCTGGCACCAAAAGAATAAATAGTCCTATAGGTCACGTCAATACTGGGAAGATCTCAAATGTACCAAATTCCATGCAACTTAAAGACTTTAGCTAATACAGAACAGAAACTGATTTCTTTCTAATATCACCTTTGGAGGATTGCTGAAATTAAAACAAATGATGTTCAGGTTTTATTTTCATTTTCCCTCATGACATGACATGGCTTAGACTTTTACTAATATTTGGAGAAAAGACTATTGTAAAGAGGCATGCTATTTACATTTGTAGATTTTATCTATATCTATATATACACATATACATGCATTTGTGCATATATATGTAAAAATTATATGCAATAGCAATCTAACATGACTTTATGCAGAATGTACTGATGAGAGGAGGAAAAATCTTCTTAGAGCAAACAATAGCAAAATATTTAAGGCTATAATACAAAGAAATGAGAGATTAGATGCACATATTATAGTGCTTAGTTCTACAACACTTCTCTTATTATAACTATGTACTGATATAAACATTGATAAAGTGGCATGTGTTTGCAAATGGTATATTTCAGAAACTTGAGTTTTGCAATGCAATTCTGAAAGTCATTTATTTTTGTCACCCACTTTCACTTTACAGTGGTTTCAGAAGGGGACATTTCCCTTCTGCCATTGATTGAAAACACCAGCAGATCCCCATATTTTTTCTTGTCACTCATAAATAATAGAAAGCTATGGGTCAATTTAATTAACAAATCTTGGTCCTGATTATGAAAATTAGAGTACATGATTCATCACTTTTATTTTTATTCAAGGATAGCACCATTGAGCCAGCCTTCTTCATGAGAGCCTTATTTTCCTAACCTCATTTTCTCCAGAACTCCCTGGTTCTAAAGAAAGGGGAGGTGAGCCACACAGTGCCTCTTCCTTGTCTACTAATCTTTGAATTCTTTTGGCTTTGTGGTTTACTAATAAGGAAACACTATTACATGGAAACATACTTGGTATCTATGGAAGTGCCTTGGGGATCCTTCAGATTTTGATTCCCAAAGTGACTCTACTTCAACAGTCTGCTTATGTTCCCACCTTAGACTCTGGCTTCTGGTACCTCACTCTTTGTGAACTATTTCTTTTAAAAGCCCCCATGTTTTCTGGCAGAACTAAGAAACAAATTCTCTTTAATTGATATCATGCAGTGTGCTTGCCCCTGGCTCTATGTTCAGTCCTCAATATTCATGTCACTGAGTCCACTACTGAAGAAATGCGGTTAGCTTTCCCCAAACCATCCCTCACTTTGTGGAATCCACTGAGTTGGGGCACTAGCTATCCTCCACCTTTATTTTTTTTTAATTTATTTTTTATTATAGATTATTGTCAAGTTGGTTTCCATATAACATCCGGTGCTTATCCCAACCAGTGCCCTCTTCAATGCCTATCACCCATTTTCCCCTCTCCCCCACCCCCATCAACCCTCAGTTTGTTCTCAGCATTTAAGAGCCTCTTATGGTTTGCCTCCCTCCCTCTCCTTAACTATTTTTCCCCTTTCTTTCCTCTATGGTCCTCTGTTAAGTTTATCCTGTTCCACATATGAGTGAAAACACAGTATCTGTCTTTCTCTGCCTGACTTATTTCACTTAGCATAATACCCTCAAGTTCCATCCATGTTGCTACAAATGGCCAGATTTCATTCTTTCTTATTGTGATGTAGTATTCTATTGTATATATAAACCACATTTTCTTGATCCATTCATCAGGTAATGGACATTTAGACTCTTTCCATGATTTGGCTATTGTTGAAAGTGTTGCTATGAATATTGGGGTACATGTACCCCTATGCATAAGTACTCCTGTATCCCTTTATCCTTTACCTTTAGAATCCTCAGACTAGTATATTATGTCCATTGAAATAGAATATGTAAAAATGATACATTTGTAAAAAAATAGAAAATATATAAAAATGGTAATAGTTGGTTAGCTGGGCTTGGTTGCATGGAAGCTTTACTTTTTTTTTTTTTTCTAAATTTTCTACATAAATACTGACAAACATCATCTCTTTGATCAAACTCTAGCCAAGCTCCTCTGAACTCTCTTCTTGACTAGAATTTAATCTTGGCTTATGAAGACTTCAATGAACACTAACATAGTTGCTAACAGCTCAAGGCCCCATCTCTAGAATGATCCACCTCCCCCACCCCCTTTAAAGTGCCTGCCTGAGCAAACTTAATGCTGCCAGAGGAACTGATGTTTGTTCCAGCCAACTCCTGAAGATACAGTCTGTTTCCCAGCCTTTGTGGGAGGATAGGAGCCTAACTTTGGTAAGTACCAGTTACCAAACCCAGATGGGTTTCACATGGACCAACTATGCCTTTTCACTTAAAAAAAAGGTTTTTACTTCCCTGACTCTACTGGATGCCTGCCAATCCCCCTCCCTAGTCCCTCATTTGCCCTTTGAAATTTCCAGTTACCTCTGTACAAATCAAAGTTGAGTTCTATTCATGCTGGCTTTTTTTCCCTATTGCAACAGTGTATTACTGATTACATTTTGTTCTTCCTACTTTAATTGGTGTCCAGATTTATCTTTGCCAGCACACAGTGCATTTAAAACAATAAGGAAGAATTACAATCTAGTACAAATAATAATATGTGTAACAGTTAACTCAAAGTTTTAACTAGATAATGATGGTTCATTTATAAAAGATTTCAAGGGAAAGTCTAAAGAGTGAAAGGAAGTCAGCACATGAACTTAGACAAAAGCAAAAATCTAAGTTCTAAGAAGAAACATTTTAGGCCAAATGCATGCTCTGAAGACCAGATATCAAGACAAATCACTCCCAAATAGCTAGAAGGTTATAGAGAAATAAAAAAGAAGCCAGCACTTCTAACTTATTTACATAGGTATCACCTTTATATCCTAGCATATTATCTGGCATGAGAATTATGCTTAATAACTATATTTCTGGTAGATAAGTGAATCACAGAGAAGAACAATTAATTGGTTCAGTATGGGGGGAAAAAAGAAAATCAGTGCTTTCTTCATCAAAACATAACAAATATTTTCTTATATATGTTAATGTCTGCCTATAGCAGAGCCAATAACCATATCTCCTATACGTTAAAATACATGTACACACACATATTCAGTGAATATTTCCCCTCACCAAAGATGCGGGATCAAGAATGTCCTACCCAAAATCAAAGACTTCCTAATCTGTATGGCAGGAAAAATTAGAGTCATAAGACTGTAAGACACATTTTTATTAATAAAACTTGTTTTATTTATATAAATGAGTATTTTAATTTAAGAATTTTAAATATTTAAACATTTAAAATACTGGATATGTAAAATTCACAAAATATTTTATTTAAAAAATTTGTATAAGTCTATTTATTTATTTTGAGAGAAAGAGGGAGAGAATGAGCATGAGAGGGACAAAGAAAGAGGAATAGAATCCCTAGCAGGCTTCACACCGTCAGCACAGAGCCAAATAATGTGGGGTTTGAACTCACAAATCAGGATATCATGGCCTGAGTCAAAATCAAGAGTCAGATGCTTGACTGAGCCACTCAGGTGCCCCTCGAAAAATATTTTAAAAATTGGGGGCGCCTGAGTGGCTCAGTCAGTTGGGCAGCCGACCTCAGCTCAGGTCATGATTTCACAGTTTGTGGGTTCGAGCCCCACTTGAGGCTCTGTGCTGACAGCTAGCTTAAGAGCCTGGAGCCTGCTTCAGATTCTGTATCTCCCTCTCTCTCTGACCCTCCCCTGCTCACGCTCTCTCTCTCTCTCAGAAAAAAGAAAGGTTAAACAATTTTTTAAAAAAATTGATAAATATGTGATCCTAAATCTATCTATATATATCTATATATGTATTTTAAGTTATAATGATTAATATGCATAGAAAATTAGTTATATATTCATAAATAAATTAAGTACATATGTATTATGTCACATATATGATTCAAAATAAATATATATAAAGAGATAAAGGATCAAGATACATGGAAACATATAAGCTTTGTATATGTGTATATATACATACACACACATATGTATGTGTTATGTATGTAGGCTCATAAGAATTATATAAGTTTAAAAGAATGTCACTGATAAAAAAGGCAATTAACTGTATAAATTAGTTAAGGTATAAAAATATAAAAGGCTTGCATCCTTTCAGGGGAATTATTCAGAATGTTAGTAGAATAAGATAAGCCTCAATGAAAGCCTGTGAATATGTATGTAAAATAAAAGAGCAGGGCAGGAACGAACAAGAAATTGCATGCTGTGTCATTCCTGTATGCTGTGAAGGACTGATCAGCATTGGCAGGCCATTAATACGACCTGCTTCCTGCGAATTGATGGTATTGTTCTTGTTCACTCAAGCTATGGAATAATGAAATGCCATCTGGCCCTTTTGGTGCCATAAACTCTTATCTCTGGCTTTTCAGGCAACATGTTCTAACCAGTCGAGGTTAATCTCAAGGACAACATACCCCATCAATCAGGACATTTAATTTGTAAGTAAACAGGGAACAATGGAAGAAAATTATAGAAAGATGAATTAATCAGCTATCCCATCTGTTGTCCCTGAAATGCTGTTTTGTTTGTTTTGGGGGAGGGAGTTTGTCTTCTCTGTCAAGGTAGGTTTCTTTAATTTGTGTTTAATTCCCAGAGCCTATGTTTTAGGTGGATTGTGATTAAATTGAGACCCAGAAAATATGCCTATATGATATTACTCTCCATCAATTTTATACATATTTATAGTACATATGAGACAATTGTGGAAATATATAGGGCTTCTGTTTATTTAGTTTCAAGTTGTCAAAGGTCTATTTAGAGGGTAATAATCACTCTATCATTAGATAATAATGACAGATAATAATAATCATCCTATCTAGGATGACCCACAGTGATGAAGTGCTTACTTCTTAAGATCAAAATTATTCTAGATCTTCCTATCATAGATCTAAGATGTACTGGTGCTTATGTCTTTCTCTTTAAATAAATATTAAAATAATTTTTCCTATCTCAGACCATTTCTGAGAAATTATTTTTGTACTTTCAAATGGTTTGAAGTCAGTTTTCTGATTGTTATCACCACATTCTGTGAGTTGTGTAGTGTTGTTATAACCCTCATTTAACACACACGGAAAATAAAATACAGAGATTTTAAGGTGACTTCTTAGGGTGACACAGTTTTCTAGTATCAGAGCTATCACAATAAGCCAGATAGTCGACTCCAAGTCCAACAATATTTTCATTTTACTCAAAGGCGTCAATATTATGCAATAAAGCTTCGCTCTCCCCTTACTACTATTTGTTAGATAATTAAGTTTGTTAAAAAGCCAAGTCTCTGTTGGAAACAATCTAGAGAATGTATCTCCTATAATGACAAAACAAGTTTAGAAAAAGCCATCTCTTTCCCAGGAAGGCACTGTATGTAGAGTTGAGATTTAAAATACAGTATAGCTAATTCCATACAACTAAGTCATTTTTAAAGAGTTTATTTGAAATCCACACTCAGTCAAGAAATCTAGGTTCAAGAAACATAGTGAAAACAAACTTTAAAGGTCACTGTAAAGCTGGCTTTCATTCACAGAAGCTTGGAATATTTTTGTAATTTTTCCCTTCTATTTTTTTAGATATAGGATCTACTGAAAATACCTTTCCTGGGTGTGGAATTTAATTAAGCTGTATACTAATGCTACTCTCAAAAATGACTCAGAGATCTGATCTGTCCCACACTTTCACTTTGTTCCTGATGCAAAGTATTCTCTTAGTTTCCAGGAGCAGAAAAGCTAATACAAACAAAAAATTAATTCTCATTAATCTTAATATTCCAGCAAAAGGTTTGAAAATAAAAGGAGAACTGAATTCTTTCAATATACCATTTGGTATAATAAAATTATTTGTCTCCACATAATATCCATCTTTCTTCCTGAAAGCAGAAATAGGCATGCCTTACTTTATTGTGCTTTTCGGGTATTGTATGTTTTCCAAATTAAACTTTTGTGGCAATCCTGCTTCAAGCAAGTCTATTGGCATTTGCTCACTTTATGTTTGTTTCTGTGTCACATTTTGATAATTCTTGTAATATTTCAAATTATTTTATTATATTTGTTATGGTGATCTGTGATCAATGATCTTTGGTGTTACTATCATAATTGTTTTGGGGCTATGATGAAGTGCACCCCGATACGACAGCAAATTTAATTGATAAATGTGTGTGTGTGTCCTGACTGCTTCACTGACTGGCCATTCTCTCATCTCTCTCCCTCTCCTCAGGCACCTCTATTCCCTGAGACACAACAATATTGAAAATTAGGCCAATTAATAACCCTACAATGTCCTCTAAGTGTCCACATGAAGGGAAGAATCACATATTTCACTTTAAATTGAAAGCTAGAAATGATTAAGCTTAGTGAGGAAAGTATGTCAAAAGCCAAGATAGACCAAAAGCTAGTCTTCTTATACCAGGTAGCCAAGTTGCAAATACAGAGAAAAGTTCTTGAAAGAAATCCAAAGTGCTACTTCAGTAAACACATGAAAGGTAAGAAAGAAACAGCTTTATTGCTGATATGGAGAAAGTTTTAGTTGTCTGCACAGAAGATCAAACCAAACACAGCATTTCATTTAAGCCAAGGCCTGATCCAGAGCAAAAATTGGGCTAACTCTCCTGACTGTCTTCAATTCTTATTTTTTTTTCTTTTAATGTTTGTTTGTTTATTTTGGGAGAAAAGTGTGTGTGCATAAGCACGGGAGGGTCAGAGAGAGAGGAAGAGAGAGAATCTCAAATCGGCTCCACACTCAGCATGGAGCCCAATGCAGGACCAGATTTCATTATCATGAGATCATGACCTGAGCCCACACCAAGAGTCAGACACTTAACCAATCGAGCCACCCAGGTGCCCCTCTCTTCAATTTGTAAATGGTGAGAGAGTTGAGGAAGCTGCAGAAGAAATGTTTGAAGATAGCAGATACTGATTCAAGCAGTTTAAGGAAAGAAGCTATCTTCATAGTATACAAGTGCAAGGTGAAGCAGCAAGGACTGATATAGGAGCTTCAGCAAGTTATCACAGAAATCAGGCTAAAATAATTAATACAGGGTGGGCACATTAAACAGCAGATTTTTAATGCATGTGAAACAGCCTTCTATTGGAAGAAGATGACATTTAGGACTCTAGAGGGGATAAGTCAATACCTGGCTTCAAAGCTTAGATGGACAGGCGGACTCTCTTAGGAAAGGCTAGTGTAACTGTGACTTTCAGTTGAAGCTGATGATCATTGTCATTCTGAAAATCTTGAGGTCCTTTAAGAATTATGCTAAATCTACTCTGCGCCTGCTCTGTAAATGAAATAACAAAGCCTGGATGGCAGAGCATCTGTTTACAACATGGTTTGCTAAATATTTTAAGCCCACCATTGAGATCTACTATTCAGAATAAATATTCTTGGAGCACCTAGTGGCTCATTCATTTAAGTTTCCAACTCTTGATTTTGCCTCATGTTATAATCTCACAGTTGGTGGGATCAAGCCTTCCATCAGGCTCTCTGCTAACAGTATTGAGTCTGCTTAGGATTCTCTCTCTCTTTTGTCTCTCATGTGCATGTGCGCTCTCTCTCTCTCTTTCTCTGTCTCTCTCTCAAAATAAACATTAAAAAAAAGAAAAATGGTTCTTTTCAAAATCTGACTGCTCATTGACAATGCACCTGATCACCTAAGAGCTCAGATGGAAATGTACACTGAGATTAATATTGTTTTAATGCTGCTAATGAAATTTCCATTCTGCAGCCCATGGATCAAGGAGTGATTTTGGCTTTAAATTAGAAATCTTCTGAAAAGGATTCACCATTCTGAGTGTCATTAATAACATTTGTGATTCATGGAAAGATTAAAGTGAACAGTTTGGGAGAAGCTGATTCCAACCCTCAAGGATGACTTTGAGGGTTTCAGACCTTCAGTGGAGAAAGTGACTACAGATGTGGTAGAAAATAGCAAGAGAAATAGAATTTGAAGTGGAGCCCAATGATATGACTGAATTGCTGCAATCTCATGATAAAATGTAAATGGATGAAGAGTTGTTTTTCATGGAAGAGCCAAAAAAGTGATTTCTATAGCTGGATTCCACTCCTGGGGAAGATGCTGTGAAGATTGTTGAAATGACAACAAAGGATTTAGAATATCACACAAACTTAGTTGGTAAAGCATTTGGCAGTTTTGAGAGGATCAACTCCAATGTTGGAAGAAGTTCTACTATGGGTAAAATGCTATCAAACAGTATCATGTGCTATAGAGAAATCATTCACAAAATGAAGTCAGTCAATGCAGCAAATTTCACTGCTGTCTTAGTGTAAGAAATGGCCACCTAAGCCTTCAGCAGCCAGCATCCTGAACAGTCAGCAGCCATCGACATTGAGGCAGCACCCTCTACTAGCAGGAAGTTTAAGATTTGCTGAGAGCTCAGATGATGGTAAGCACTTTTAAACAAGCATGTATTTTTAGTTGGTGTACGTACATTGTTTAGGCATAACGCAACTGCATATTTAATAGACTACATATAGTCTATTATAGTATAGTGTAAACCTAACTTTTATATACATTGGGAAACTGAAAAATTCTTTTGACTCTGTTTCAATATTTACTTTATTGTGGTGGTCTGAAACCAAACTTGTTATATCTCTGAGTTACATTTGTATATATACCTGTGTGTATATGTGTGTGTCTGTGTGTATATATACATATATATGTATAGATATATACAAATTTATATAGAGATACATATAGATATACGTCCGTTGTATGTGTATATATATACACACATATATGTCTGTTTTGTGTATATATACATATATATATAGACATAGATAGATAGATAGATAGACGTCTGTCATGCACATAGCTAATAAAATACAGTTGGAACAAAAGTAATGTTTGGAGACCGGAATCTATGCGATCTTAGAGTGTCTGATTTTAAAAGCAGTAGTTACTTTTTAATGGAACCCTGCAGTGAATTCTTTTGTGATATGAATAATCCCTTCCATAATGCAAAAGCTGATCCCCTAATTCACATGTGTAATCAGGTTTCATTAATTGAAGCACAGCTACACAGGCATGACCTTATCTTTGTAACAGCTGTCAAATAAATAAATAAATGCTTATTTGCAGCAAGTTTAATTCTTTCCCTCCCGGTCCAAGCGCAGAGGTGCACACTTGCTGAAGAACAACTCTACACAGTGTGTCAGACAGGTAAACTTCTGGGAAATAACAGTGTCAGACAGATCAGCCTGGCATAAAGCTATCAGGGAAGAGGCCTCTGTTTGAAATTCTAGAATTACCAAGCTGAGATGCAACTGGATTTCAATTATTGGCTACAGCTTTTAGAGAAGCATTGTTTTCTTATAAGCTCTTCCTTTTTTCTATTTATATACAGGAAACAATCACTGTCAGTGTCATCAACATGAAATCTGAATGACAGTGATGTATGAATACTGAGCTGGGCACACCAAAGACAGCCACAGCCACGGCAGGAGTTCTGGAGAAGGGGCATAGTGTTGCAGGTGACATGAAGCTAAAAGTGACAGGCTTGGGAAAAAGATAGTTGGATGGAATAAAAAAAAAGAGACAAAGACCCTAGGGTTTACAATTTAAGAAGAGGTGACAATGCAGAGGAAATAACTTTAGAGGAAGAACGAAGAGCTCTCTCTTAACCTAAATGTCATTTACTTGAGATCTTCATGAATATAAGCTTAAAAAAAGAGTAATAATAATCAAACAGTAATATCTGATAGTATGAGAAAAAAAGTTTATTTTAAAAGCTAACGGACATTTTCTCCTCTGTGGTGTTTTTTAATATTCTACAAAAATAGAAGTCTTGATCGATTAAGGAATTTGGTCTTTGTAGATGATATGGAACAAATAGGAAGTTGATGGTTCCTAGTGAAAAAATTGATTCTATTATGAAACAGAGATACTGATTTCAAAAAGCATGGAGTTGTAAAGGTATAGACATGTAAAAAATCATGAAACAGCTTCATTCTGGCTGGGAAAAGCTTATCACAGAGAAATTGGAAATCTCTGTCTCTGTCAGTCTCTCCTTCCACCCTCTCTTTTCCCTTGAACCTGAAGCTGTATAAAGAAAAATGTCAGTCTTTTATGTTTTACACACACACACACACACACACACACACACACAGACTAGGCTTAGATAGTTAGATATATGGAGTTAAACACAGACTTGTGCACTTGTGCAATGAAAAGTCACATCTTATAGCTGGAAGATACATCAAAGATTATTTAGTTCACTACTGTAGTTTCAAGATGAGAAGACTATGACCCAGAAAATAAAAGTGAGATATTGTGTCTTAGTTGGTAAGAGGTCAAACCATATATGACTTAGGCATTTGTTATTTTAGAAGGCTAAGCATATTTAAAAATTTTTAATCTTTAGATAAATATTCTTACCATGTGGGCTAGTGTACTTCTCTGGTCTTTCAAGCTAACCTGTCAGCACAAACTGTTGAAATGGGTTGAAATGCATTATCTGAGCCAGCAAACTAAAGTCTGGGTCTCTTGAAAGAGTAAAATGTACCCAAGCATTATGGGAAAAGTTGATGTTCAACAATCCAAAAAGATGGGTTGTGGATAAAGAATGGAATCAGCTTCTGTACTGTCAGATATAAGAGAAAAAGAAAGGACCAGCATCTATATAGGAAGGAAGATCAATCACAAAACCTCAAGAGGTCATATAGGTAGGTCCAAACCATGGTCCCATCGGTATGTAACTGCTTTCAGGATAGAGTGTGATATGATGTTAACTTTTGTCTTTGCATGGAAGATTCTCCTCAGTACACACTGATAAATACTAGCAAGAAAATATTGCTCTCCAGGGCATGACAGCTCTTTATGATGATTGGGATGCTACAGATCAAAGAATGTGTGCAAGTACAAACACCCACACATTGTTAGCATTCATTTTACCTCTAAAAAAAAAAAATGGTATCTTTTGAAGATTCCAAATTCTCTAAGTGAGGGTGTAAGTATGCAAATTGGAGAGATTTTGGCAGGATTGAATTGTTTTACATAAGAAAAAGGATTAAGGGTAAAAAAAAGAGATCCTGGAAGCTGAGGGAGGCTGAACAAGTTGCATAGTGATCCAGGATAGAGGGAGTTTGGGGACAGGAGTGGGAGATCCTTTGAAATAGAGAAAGAAGAATATAAGGAGGTGGAGGAGAGAAAACAGAGGTGCATTTTGGAGAACTTTGGTCTATTTTTGTGCTGTGGGTTGTAACATTATACTCGCTTCTACATTCTCAAGGAGCCTCTTACTCAACAGTGCTTTGGGGATTGGATTTATGCTGCTCATTCAGATATGTGAAGGTGCTGAGGCAAATTTCCAGCTGAAGAAGAACATGAAACCCAAACTATAAAAGGTTCAGAGACAAAAAGTTAGAGGAAGAGGCTCTGAAAAGAGGCATACTGATCACCATTTCCAGCTTGTTTATACCTTCAAATTTTTCTACAGATTTTAATGAAGCATTTTCACTGTCAGGATTTCCAATAAAGTACTTATTTTATTAGAAAACAAGTATATGGAAATCTGTGTTCCAGCTTTACATCTGAGATATTGGAAACTCAGCCCAGTAGAATATGAAACCATATGTCAGAGAAAATTCATTTAATAAAGACATGGGGTTTGAAAAAAAGATAATTGATACATCTTAGCTCCCTTTTTAGTTGAGACTCAGGAATAGCTGTTAGATAAGCTTTGTTAAGGAGTTCATGCGTCAGAGACATCTCATGAGGGCAAAGGAGAGAGAGGTTACAACCCCCTGGCCCTATGTTTCCTGACCCTTGTAAGCAAAACTTTAGATGACCCCAGTTTTCACAAACTACACAAACATGACCAGAAGGCTAAGGACCAAAGAGTCATAACTCTTAAACAACAGTTTTAAAATAAAGAATCATAGTTTTGAATATATTATAAATTAGTCTCTCGGCAAATGTTTCCAGATAGGTGTGCATGGGAGTTCTACACCTAGAAATCATATATAAGTTAATACTTTTTTTTTTTAGCTTTAGACCGAAGCAGAAGTCTCTAAAAGTTTAGAACCTTAAAACAAACAAAAACTTAACACAAAAAGAAAAATCATATTGCTTAAAGACAAAAAGAATGGACAAAATTTCTATTATCACAATTCTGTGGAGTAAAATATTATAAAATTATATTATACATAAAATTAATATAAGTAATATATATAATATGTATTCTAAAATAATCTCATGGAACGATGTTTTTTAGGTTTAAACAGAGCATCTCTACGAGATCATTTCACAGTTACTGTCAATGGTATAGTCTGCAGAGCGTATTGAACAACACAATATCAATTCCTATTAAGAAAATAAAACACAACAAAACAACAATGGCACTCTCCAAACATATACATAGGATACATACACACATACAAAGTAAATCTCTACAAAATCTCTTTGGATGAAGAATTATAGAAAATAAGGAAGTGAATAGTGTTTAGACTTAGTATGATATGTTTGTTAATTCAGACATTTAAGTGTAACTTTCAAATACATTGTATGCAATATATTTGTGTATGTAGTGCAATATAAACATTTTTTTCATATCATATATGTTATAAGGGTGTCTTCATGATTTTAGGTGATGGTACATTTTATTTTAAAAGACAGCTTCCCATTCTAAATATTATTGGTATTACAAACCAAAATTGCTTTTCCTCTCCAAACTTGTTATATCTTCTATTTTGATCATTGCATAGGTAAGTGTTTGTCCTGATGCTGAAAGCTACAAATGAGAGATTTATTAAAATGAGATCATTTCTATCTACCTCAGAGCCATAATTGGGATGGGGGTAAAGTGTGTGCTATTGAACACTAACAAACAGTCCTTCACAATGCTAGACTGGTAATTCACATTTTTGTAAAATATCAATTTTTTTACGTGTTTTCAGGATGCAATGTGTCATTTACCATCAAGCATTGGTTTTCATTGCTGCATGTCTCATGAGATCTAAGAGAAAATCTGTACTTTAGAATCAAATAGCATAATTATATTGGAGAGAAAAAAAGATTAAATACTGAACCATGTGCCTTACATTTTAAATACTGTGTAAAAGCATTTTATTCAATACTGAAGTTCATTGATTTTTAAAAAGAAATGTGCCAAAATATGCTATTTTTAGATGCCTATTTTTAGGGTGAAGGGAGAAACAAATGTTTTGGTTACATAAGTGCATAGTGACATTAACTGACTAGCTATCTTTAATCTTCAAAAAATTGCCACTCACAAACTAGGCAAACACGATAGCTATGTTTGAAGATCTGAAAACACTGAAGAACTTGAAACTTAAAATGTCAAACAGAAAGATTACACATTATTTATATTTCAACTATTTCTTGGAAAGTACTAAAATAGGATATAATTATCTTTATTAATTAGATGAATGCTCAGGGACAAGCTTTTCAAATATGACTTTTATGGGGGCAAAATTTCAACAGCTTTCCTGTAGGATGACTTCAGACAAATTTCTTATTTTTTGACTGAACATCCCATTGGAAAGTTTTAAATAAAAAAAGTGGATAAGTTTTTAAAGATGTCTTTACTCAGTGCCCTTTTATTTGATCTCAAATACATGAGTCAATAAAAGGTTAGTAATGATGAATATATCCACTATCTATCAGTTGTGCAACAGATAAAAAAAACATGGTATACACGTTATTAATTCTACTTTGTTTGCTATCTCCATCCAAATATTTTCAAGGGTACAGTGACAAAACCTAGTTTCATAACATGTATAGTTGAGCAGGTTGCATGAAATAATAAAGAAACATATGCCAAGTTTCCTTCTAATAAACCAGATCACTAGAGGTGTGTATTTATAATTAATGGAATGAGACTGATGCTTCAGAGAGCCCTCACTCATACTCCCTAAGTGTTTCCCTAAAATGAGTTTTCATGGTCAAGGGTCTTTGCAAAATGTACAAAAGCAAGATATTTTGGTCACAATTCCAAAAGATCTCTTACTTTTCCCATTAAAACTTTCTATCTGTTGTACTCTCCTTTGATGGGACCAATTATAAAGAGGTGATTAAATAAAACATACGTAAACACATCTGAAGACAAATATTATATAGTTACTATTTATTGTTTGCCAATCTATTAGGCTCTTAGGAGACAATCTCATTTATCCTCCAGTAAAATACTGTGAATCATGTAGTCATATTATTCAAAGGTAATTATGTTCAGAATAAAGGTAATTATGTTGAATTTATTAACATATGGAAACAGACTATATTATTTTGAATATGTGTGATGTTTAAACCTTTGACTTTGATGGAATAATAATTCCTTGATGACAGATTAGAAAGAAAATCTATAGTTCTTTCTAAACGGTACATTTTTTTTGTTTTGCCCTAGCTACGGGTTCAAGTACCAATTTTAATTACAGAAACAATATGGACAACACCAGACATATCTGTAAACTAGAGAAACCAAATGGCATTTCTATGTAACATACAGTGTCGTGTTTGTCATCTATTTCTATGTATCTTACATATAAAATATACCACACATAAAAACACCAAAAGCAATTTTTATGGTTTCCAGGGAAAATGTGGAGGTACCACACATTTGAAGACAACCAATCCACAGGACAGTGTCTGTGTAACATTTAACAGCATTGAAACCCCAGATGGAGTTGGGGCATTTCCTTTCTCTCTGCAGAGTCTATCTAAGAAAGTGGGTTATATGCGGGAAGAAGATTCTTAACGGCCATGTTAATGCTAAACTGAGAAACAGAAAAGAACTTCACAAGACTCTACCACAAATTTAGAGCAGGGGGGAAAAGAACACTAGCTCTAGCAAGAAATGAAGTATGTAATAGTACTTCATACATAAAGATATTTTTTTGGTTTGTTTTAATCTGAAGAATTCACACCATGAATTAAATATTGCCTAAATCAGAGGAAACAAAAGGTAAAGTATTAGTATGTGATACATGTGAGCAGTGGGAGAAACTCTCCTCTCTCCGTCACCCCTCCCCCTCCCCCATAGGAGCCACATCTGTGCACCTAGCTGATAGAAACTGCTTGTGGGAATGGAAGCACGGGGGGAAGCTGAGACACTTTTCTCCCTTTTTTTTTTTTTTTTTTTTTT
>NW_027530973.1:507153-522084 GCF_008692635.1 Crocuta crocuta | reverse complement strand
TTTTTTTTTTTTTTTTTTTTTTGCCTCTTTACTCTTTAAAACTGTGTATGGCCTCTATTTTGACAGTGTTCTGTTAAATTCCTATTTTCGTATTCCTATACATTTATGACGGTCATTTGAAAAGTTGCTTTAGCATCTGACCGCTAGGGGGGAGCCTCATTGCACATTTGGCTAGTACAACCTGTGAAGCAGGGATCTTGACAGGGAGTGCAGCGACATAAATTTTATTTTTGCCTAATCTCAATTCTAAGTTTGTTTTGCTATTGTTTTTTTTTAAATCTCTGACCCAGGGATTTGATATCATTGCCTTCTTCATTGTGAAACGTTAAGCCACTTTTTCAAAGTGCTGTTAATATTCAGACAATTTGGAGTGTTTCCTGAGAACCGAAATCTTAGAATAAATAGCTCCTTCCAATTTTGCATCAGATTTCTGTTCTCTTCAGGAATCTCATAAACCCCCATGGGTATATGGTATCAAATAATGTCAATTTAATATAGTTACTTATATTTATTGTCTATTTAATGAAATATTCAACATTTAATATGCTGAAGAGCATATTATTTAAAGTATTCAAAATTTCCATGTGAAAATAAAATGTTAGCCCATTTCATTTAAAAGAATTAAATTTTACTATAATATCACTAGTGTAAAGAACTGATTCTTGTATGTCTTAATTATGCCATTTAAAAACATTCTTAATAATGCCCTGTTATTAGAATTTTATGTAATACAAGTGACAAACAGCTTGCCACAATGTTCTAGCATTGCTTCCCTTAATAAACTGACATGATAATCTATTGAAATTTATATAAAAAATGATTATAATATTTCCATGAGGGCAATGAGATTGAATGGACTCCATTTCTTGTATTTAAGCAATTATCAATGCAAAAATGTGAGACATTTAATAAATTACCAATATGAAACTCCGGATACAGTTTTTGGTTTTAGAAAATGTCAGGGCTAATATTGAAAGACTGTAAAATGTTAAAAAAAAAAAAAAGAGCTAATGGGTATTTTGTTTACACTGGTCATTAAGGTTATCTACATCTTTTATTGGCTTTGAGAGATTTTTAAACTTTGTAAGGTATAGAAAAATATTAATACAGACCATTTTTGTCTATAAGATGGAAGTTAATTGTTCCCAGCAGAATACAACTGATTATTGCCCTGTGGACAGGCCTTTTTTTAAAAAAAAAAATCTATTTCCAAATTCATTTTAGAATTTATTTCTTATATATGTATGCTTCTTGTGATTTTCTTTTGAAATGGTTCCCACATTCATCACCATGATTAACATCTTTGACACATGTTCACCTTATAGTTGTAAAAGGCATGATTTTGCCATTAAATTTATGATTTAAATTCATGGGTGAGGATTCAGGTCAACAAATATGATGGAACTCCATTAAACAGAAATTACTACAAAATTTGGAAATTACTTTTATAAAAAATGTCTAATAAGATCTCTTTTATTTTTTTTAAATATTTTTATTTATTTCTAGGAGAGAAAGAGAGACAGTGTGAGCAGGGGAGGGTCAGAGAGAGGGAGATACAGACTCTGAAACAGGCTCCAGGCTCTGAGCTGGCAGTCAGCACAGAGCCCGACGCGGGGCTCGAACCCACGAACCGCGAGATCATGACCTAAGCGAAAGTCGGACGCTTAACCAACTAAGCCACCCAGGCGCTCCAAGATCTGTCTTTTAAATATATTAAAATACAGCATTAGTTTCACTTAGATAAGCCTTTTAATGAGCCATTTTCCTTACTCAGCCATGGCTTTGATAGCTCAAACTCAAACAGTAATTAATCCTCACAATCAATATATTTTTCAATAATTTAAAATAAAATTCATATGCAATTTAGGTATCTGCAATATTCTTAGATAATAAGATATGCAGAGTATATATTAGTCCTGTTACAGTATAATACAATCACATTTCTCCTCTGCTTCTCATCCCAAATCACTCTCTTCTGAACCCTAGTGTAATATTCTAAAATACAAGTTTACACTACAGTATAGGTATGGAAGATTTATCTCCTGGTGTTCTTAAATTTGTTTTGCTGATGCCATAGTTATGTTTTGATGTATGACTGGGTAAGATGTAAGTGCACTTATGAGGACAGATCCTTGGTTATAGGGTGTTACATGTAAGTGCAAATGGGCTTATTATCCCTGGAGATGGCCCACATTGCACAGCCATTTAAAAATTTCAGCTTCAAATAAATACGATTCCTTCTCAACTGAACAAGGGCCTCAGTACAGCTCTACTTCTGAACTCAAGTGTGTGTGGTCAATGGTTAATGGCTGAGGAGAATGAAGGTGAAAGCCAATAGGCAGTGGCTCATGGCAACAATCTTTAGAGAGCACTAGAATATCACTGGGCTGCTAAGACGTCACTGGAAATATGAGTTGCTGAACAAACCTAATTTCAGGTGCCAGATGATGTTAAGATGGGACTCTTACAGCTTGTTTTTAATGAAGACAAAACATCAAAACATTCAGTGGCACATAACCCACATTCTAAATCAACTACAAAATCTTCAGTACAGGACTTGTAAAGCAGGTGGCTTTCAAGTAGTCCTTTGGGCCAGTAGTTTTTAACTAAAGGCAATTTGCCCCTTAGGGGACATTGGCAATGTCTATAGACATTTCAGGGGTCATTGGGCAAAGCTGCTACTGGCATCCCGTGGGTAGAGGCTAGAGATGTGTTCAACATTCTGTAACTCACTTGACATACCACCATAAAAAATTATTCAGCCCAAAATGTCAGTAGTGCTGGTGTTGTAAAACCCTGACTTATCATAACAATAACCTCTTGATTACAGACCAATGGAGTTAGAGAAGTCAGGAACGACAATTTGGTTTAGATAAAGATTTACTTAGAATTTTAATTTCCACCATAGGGAGAGGCTTTCTTTCCTCAAAGCTCAGGTTTCATTGATGGTATTTTCTAAGAGTCTGTAATTGGAATAATTAGTATTATTGGAATATTAGTATTATTTCTTGAATAACAAGAGTCAAAGGGATGAGCAATTGACCCACGCCCAAGAAGAACATATATGAAAGTCACACTTGGAGCACGGCCACTCTTGTAGTCAAGTGAGGAAGAGTCACCACGAGAAGCAAATCAGCAATTTTAAGACCAAAGAAAATAAGTTACTGAGGAATCATAATAGAATCATTCATAGAGGTGTTTTGAATAAATATTTTTCAGATGGACTATGCTCAAAAGTGTAGTCTGGATTGGGTTTGGGGAGAGGACAATGCTTTTTTTTTTTTTTTTTTAAATGTTTTGTTCATTTTTGAGAGAGAGATAGAGACAGAGTAAACAGGGAGGGTCAGAGAGAGAGGGAGACACAGAATCCAAAGTCAGGCTTCAGGCTCTGAGCTCGCTATCAGCACAGAGCCTGACGCGGGGCTTGAACCCACGAAGCTGAGATCATGACCTAAGCCAAAGCTGGAAGCTTAACCGGCTGAGCCACCCAGGCACCCCAGGGGAGGGGACAATTCTTAAGAAGTCAGCCAGATTAGGCACAGCTTGTATTAAAAACTTTACAAATGAGTGATTCCAGACTGAGGAATTATTTTCCCCAAAGAGCTCAGAGATGCAACGGACAGAGAAGGAACACCTTCCAATCTAAAAGCAATAATGTCAAATCACCATGATAATTAACACATGCTCCATTTCTGCATCTCCCTTCCACTGCTGCAGGTCTGAAGGGAAAAGCAGCAGCCAAGTGAGGTTGGACCAGACTTCTCCACTTCAACATAGTCCTCTCTGCTTAGAGCAGAACAAAGCCCATGGAAAAGACAAGAATCATGTTTTGGACATTTATTTTTAATTGTAGGCCTGAAAATGCTTTGAGGACCTAAGTTAATTTGGAGGAATATTTAGTATTCAAATATATGCCAAAAGTTAAGGATTTTATTCAAGACATAAGGAAGAATGAGTCTATAATTTGAATTTGAAAGGACAGTGGAGGAAAGGAATAAATTGCTTTCTGTTTTTATCAATATGCTGGAAACAGATGAGAGATAACAAATCTAAGGAAGGATGGCTATAAAGAATGTGGGTCTAACTGAAGGATTTTGTTTTACTATGCAAGGTTTGGGGTCATACAAACACACACACACACACACACACACACACACACACACACAGAGATGCTTCACTTCTATGACATTTTTTTGTTTTTATTCCATGACACTGAATAATTTTAAGAATATCAGTAAGAAGGGGAGTTCTTTCATCAGCCTGCCTGGTTCTTGGTTTGGTGTTTTCCTAACTAGGACAATTCACTTGCATGCTTTGCTGCATGAGTGTATAACAGCTTATTTCTCAGATTTTTTTTTCCTCATCTCCTTCTTGCCCATCTCCGAATTTTTTAATTATTGCTTTGGACTAATTATTTCATCTACTGTCTGTGTAGGACAGTTCTTAATGCATTAATGATAAAATTCATTCTTTTTTAATTGATTAATTCCTTCAACTTATTTATGGAATACTCAGTTCAATGCAAAGAGCTAACCCTAACATTTTACATTCAGTGGCAGAGTAAAACCTCTAGTCTCTTCCCTTAGGAAACATATAGCTATTAATATAAACATAATGATTCTTAACAATGTATTTGCTATTGTCCTATACACATGGGAATAAAACTAACACTGACTCAACCATCATGGAATTTAAAATATAAAGTTCCAGAGTAATAGTAAATCATGGAAAAAACAAAAAAACAAAAAAACCCAATGATCTTAAGATCATTTGGAATGCTTTTAATGTGTCACAAATAAGCGTGATAATTTCTGGGGTTTCAAGTATACAAGGCATAAAGGTGAGCAGCAAATCTTTTCAATTTCATAGGGGGCCAAGTGTCACCCAATGATTATGAACAGAGATGTTCTTAAATTACCTCATAGTTTATTCGTTACAAGTTCAAGATTCCATGTTAACAATAAAGATGCAAGTAATTTCTTTCTGGTAGAAGCGATAACGCCAAAGGTTTATGGTCCTGATAGATAACAAACAAGTGTTGTATCCAATCCAGAGTCTTTTTTCTAGTATTGCTTATATATACAAATCTGTAATTCTTTCCAAACTGACCATGATATCTTACTTGTTCCTTCATTATAGAATAAATAGTTTTGATGGGTTTTTATTTTCTATGTATCTGAGTCCTGTTTTTTACCTCTTTGAAAATTATACCTAACAATAACAAGTTTAAGGTAACAACTTCTTATAGATAATTGACTAAGAGGTATTTGTTTCAATCAAGAATGGTTAGTGATATTTTATCAGCTTATTATCTGATAACATCTATCAGTGTGATAATAAATTGTCTTTTTAAATCTTAAATTCATGAAATATTACTGGTAGCTCTTTTAATGTTGGACCACCCATATATTTATAAGAAAAATGTTTCAAAATCATTATTTTAATATACCTCTAGGTTCAATAGGTAATTACTTAGAATGTTTGAAATATCTATATTAGTACTTGAGTTGTTTCTTTTATTTTAATTTTTATGATGCTTGTATTATTTGTTAGTATATAAATAGTTGGTAAACTTGCATTCCTACCTCACCTTATATCCTCCTATTTTGAAATAATTTAAGCAAGAAAGGAATCCTATGAATGTTTGCTAGAATTTTCCTTTTGGAAAAATTTAAGTCTGTAATTACATTTTCAATTTTTTAAATTGTTATTAACCTATTATTTTTTTTACTGGATATTAAGTCACTTTAAAAGATATAGATTGTCTAAAGAAAAGATAAAAACCATATGATCCTGTCATTAGATGCAGAAAAAGCATTTGACAAAATACAGCATCCCTTCTTAATAAAGACCCTCAAGAAAGTCAGGATAGAAGGAACTTACTTAAACATCATAAAAGCCATCTATGAGAAGCCCTCAGCTAACATCATCCTCAATGGAGAAAACCTGAGGAGCTTTCCCCCTGAGATCAGGAACATGACAGGAATGTCCACTCTCACCACTGTTGTTTAGCATAGTGCTGGAAGTCCTAGCATCAGCCATCAGACAACAAAAGGAAATCAAAGGCATCAGAATTGGCAAAGAAGTCCAACTTTCATTTTTTGCAGATGATATGATGCTCTACATAGAAAACCTGAAAGACTCCCCCAGAAGCTTACTAGAATTGATCCATGAATTCAGCAAAGTTACAGGATACAAAATCAATGTACAGATATCGGTTGCATTTTTATACACCAACAATGAAGCAACAGAAGGAGAAATCAAGAAACTGAATCCATTCACAATTGCACAAAAAAGCATAAAATGCCTAGGAATAAACCTAACCAAGATATAAGAGATCTGTATGATGAAAACTATAGAAAACTTATGGAGGAAATTGAAGAAGACACAAAAAAATAGAAAAACATTCCATGCTCATGGATTGGAAAAACAAATATTGTTAAAATGTCATCACTACCTAAAGCAATCTATACCTTCAATGCAATCCCAATCAAAATTGCACCAGCATTCTTCTCAAAGCTAGAGCAAACTATCCTAAAATTTGTGTGGAACCACAAAAGACCCTGAATAGCCAACGTAATATTGAAGAATAAAACCAAAATGGGAGGCATAACCATCCCAGACTTTAGCCTCTACTACAAAGCTGTCATCATCAAGACATTATGGTATTGGCACAAAAACAGACAAAGACCAATGGAATAGAATTGAGAACTCAGAATTGGACCCATAAACGTACAGCCAACTAATCTTTGAGAAAGCAGGAAAGAATATCCAATGGAAAAAAGACAGACTCTTTAACAGATGGTGCTGGGAGAACTGGACAGCAACATGCAGAAGAATGAAACTAGATCATTTTCTCACATCATACACAAAAGCAAACTCAAAATGGATAAAGGAGCTGAATGTGAGACAGGAAACCATCAAAATCCAGAAGAGAAAGCAGGAAACAACCTCCTTGACCTCCACTGCAGCAATGTCTTACTTGAGACATCACCAATGGCAAGGGAATCAAGAGCAAAAATGAACTATTGGGACCTCATCAAGATTAAAAGCTTGTGCATGGCAAAGGAAACAATCCATAAAACTAATAGGCAACCAACAGAATGGGAAAAGATAGTTGCAAATGACATATCAGATAAAGGACTACTATCCAAAATCTATAAGGAACTCATCAAACTCCACATCTGAAAAACAAATAATCCAGTGAAGAAATGGGCAGAAGACATGAACAGACACTTCTCCAGAGGACATCCAGATGGCCAACAGACAGATGTAACAATGCTCAGCATCCCTCCTCATCAGGCAAATATAAATCAAAACCACACTGAGATACCACCTCACACCGGTCAGAGTGGTGAAAATGAACAAATCATGAGACTATAGATGCTGGTGAGGATGTAGAGGAATGGGCACCCTCCTACACTGTTGGGAATGTAAGCTGGTGCAGCCTCTCTGGAAAACAGTGTGGAGGTTCCTAAAAAAATTAACAGTAGAACTGCCCTATGACCCAGCAATAGCACTGCTAGGAATTTACCCAAGGGATACAGGAGTGCTGATGCATAGGGGCACATGTACCCCAATGTTCATAGCAGCACTCTCGACAGTAGCCAAACAATGGAAAGAACCTAACTGTCCATCAACTGATGAATGGATCAAGAAGATGTGGTTTATCTATACCATGGAATACTACATGGCAATGAGAAAGAATGAAATCTGGCCATGTGTAGCAACATGGATGGAACTTGAGGATGTTATTGCTGAGCGAAATAAGTCAGGCAGAAAAGGACAGGTACCATATGTCTGCACATATAGGTGGATTAGGAGGAACTTAACAGAGGATCATAGGGGAGAAGAAGGGGAAAAATAGTGGGGGAGACGGAGGGAGGCAAACCATGAGAGACTCTTGAATGCTCTCTCACTCTTGAAGAGTGGGGGAGTGGGGAAGGGGGGCGATGAGCATGGAGGAAGGCACTTGTTGGGGTGAGCACTGGGTGTTATATGGAAACCAACTTGACAATAAACTATTTAAAAATTTAAAAAATATAGATTGTATTAGTACATTGTCATTTTTACCTAGATGATCATATTTATAGATGTAAAGATATATATGATATTCTTTTATTAATTTAAATGTATATAAAAGAGTTACTTGTACCTGTATCTACATGAGACCATCATGATGAGTGTTTTATGTGTATGTGTGTGTGTGTGTGTTGAATTGTAGAAGAAATAATTGTAGACATATTTTTCTGTAACTTGCTAGCTTCCATGTATCAATTTACAGTATAGCTTCCCCTCAATCTTTCCATGTCAATCGATGTAAAGTGTCTTCATTTTTCTTTAATGATTGATACTTTACATAGATCTTTTAGAGTTGATCTGTTGCCATTTTTATAATTATTCTCATTAGATGCAATATGCTTTACTTTTACTTCTTTAGAAGATGAATGCCTGGATGGTTAATTTTTAATTTCTTTCTTATTTTAATACATTTATTAGCTATTTTAACGTGACTTTCCTATCACATTTTTTTAAGTTTATTTATTTGAGAGAGGGAGAGAGGGAGGGGCGAAGGGAGGAGGGGCAGAGAGGGACAGAGAAAATCCCAATCAGGCTCCTTGCTGTCAGCACAGATCTTGACATGGGGCTTGATCCCATAAACTGCAAGATCATGACCTGAGCCAAAATCAAGAGTCAGATGCTTAACCAACCAAGCCCCCAGCTGCTTCCCCATCACATTTTTAACTATATTCTTTTTTGACAAATCCTTATCCAACATGGTTGTAAATATAAAATCCTTATCCAACATGGTTGTAAATATGAAATATCCAGAGGTTAAGGAAAATAATGTGTTTTGCCACTCCCTTGCATTTTACATGGGCTTCTAATGTTTCTGATTTTCCCCATCTTTTCTTTTTAATTATCTTTGCTTTGAGCAGACATCATATCCCAGGAAAAGTAAAGTGACATATTTCCATAAAAGGATTATGAACTCTGTAATGACATTATGCTTCACATCACTTTTTAAAAGTAACAATTAGAGGTGATGACAGAATGTTCTACAAAATATATATTACCTCAAAGTGAAGCAGACATATTAAAGACAACAACTCTTGATAAATGCCATCCATATTCCCACAATAACTCCCATCCTTGATTTTGCATGCTAGCCAAAAAGTGTTAACACATTGTCAACAGTCTGGATCGACATATTTCTGTATTGAATAAACCTCTTCTTTTAGCCAAGATTATTTCAGTTACAAGTAACAGAAGCTCACAGGAAAATAATTAAACAAACAACAAACAAAAAACCCCAAGGAATACAGGCTCGCAAATTTCAACTACAGACAGTTCTTCCCAGAGTCTGCAGTCAGGTACCTGGGATGGTCCAACAATTAAGGCCAACTGCTCTTTCTCTTTCTCTCTCATTCAGCTGAGTAATCTCACTCATTGGTTTTATTTATTCTTCATTTACCTTTCTGAAAAGGGGGTTTCTCTACTTCCACATGTTGAATAATAGTTTTACAGGTCCCGTTTTCATAAGTGATTAGTATTCACTCACAAACCTGCCAAAGAAAAATTGTACTGGAGAGGCTAATCAAACAAGGAAGAATTTATCCAAGACTGTTGTAATAGGGGAGAGAGACTGACATCTACTCTACTGAAAGAAAAGATAGTTTTTAAGTTCTGGGGAAGCAAGTGGAAAAGCACAGGTGGATGTTTGCAGAGAGGTTGATCAATAAGGTGTGTTGAGCATGATTAGTTATTCCCAAATCTACAAATGTTTTCCTCTGTGATTTGGCTGTTTGCTAATTGGTGTCCATTGAAGTTAGGCTTTTTACCTTTCAAAGAAACTGGGAGATATAGGTACTACCTATATATCTATCTATATCTATATCTATATCATCTATATCTATATCTAAATCTGTGTCTATATCTATAGACAGATATAAAGGAGCAGATACATAAATATAAATAATAAATGTAAATGTAAATATAAATATATATAGGAGCAGAAAAAGAATTTTCAATTACCAGTTTTCTAAAGTAAGTACTCTAAGGAAATGGAGGTCAGTGGCCTAGAGTCAGGAAGGAAGTAATATATCTAATGTTTAGCCAAGCTGAGGGAAGCTTTAAGGTTCCCTTAGTCAAGACCAATGTTACAAGCATCTTTCCATCAGGATTCCATATTCTCAGTTGAGTACGTTGATTGGCTCATGTGAGGTCAATGATCAAGCCCAGGCCCAATCAGAATTAGCTGTCTAAGTAACGTGACATGGCTTTCAAAGGAGGGCAATTCTCAGAGGCGCAGGTGCTTATAGTCCTGCGGGTTTGCAAAGACAGCTGTTGCACGACTGCCCTGAAATGATTGTTTATTATTTTGCAAATTTATAGCATTAAAGTTATATCTCCCCACAAGCAGACAGAATAAGAACATTTAAAAAGCAAAGATACTAATGAGCCTCAGTTCAAAGATAATAATTAGCCTTAGTGCTATGCAACCACTTAACAGAATGTGTGTGTTAACAATATGCAGTAAGCCTGGAAAAAATGTAGTTTATTTGAATATATTCTATACTTAAGATTCTTTTTCTTTACTTAATTTCACTGAGATTGTATTATATTTCTCTGATACTGAATATCTGAGAGTTATTGGCCACAGGATGCTATCTGATCAATCTATAAAAATACTGACTGGCCATTCTTTCAATAAATATATAAGTGCATTGAGTCAGGAGCTCTGTATACGCAGAAGAGACAGACCTCAAACTGGCAACTGTAAAACAATATGGCAGAACAAAATTAGAGAGATGACAAGAATGCTATGGAAATAAAATGGAGGGTTATCTACCCCCTCAGGACTATGGGAGGAGAAGGACAAGTTCCCTGAAAGAGGTGGGCCTGAACTGAACAAGCAGGGAAGTTTTGCAGACAGAAGACGGCAGTGAGTAAAGAGCCAATACGGTGCACATGATGAATTATGAAACTTACTGTGCAACATGAAATCAAATTGCACATCAGAAACTCATGAGAAGTGATACTGAAGAAGTAGGCAAGATCGTATAAGGCTCCTATATGTCTTATTAAAAATTCTGGAATTTTACATGCAAAGCATACCATGAAATGTCCATTTTTGAAAGCCTACATTAGCTCTGGTTGTTGTTCCAAATATTGTTTCCATCATGGTGCACACTGAAAATAATAAAATTCACATGCTACCCTAAAAAAAGAAAAGAGACTGTTTGCTTGCAGCACCCCCTCCTCTCCTGCCCCCAGGCTCTTTCTGTTGTTCCAACACTGAGGATATCAATTGACACAATTATGCTGTAGCTGTCCAGTTGAAGGCTTTGGGATGACACTGGGTAGAGAGGAGATTGAAGGTTACAATCCTGAAGGCAAGGAGAGCTCTCCTTAGACATTGGGAAACATGAATAAGAGAAGTAGCAGGGATATATTTAAGAAATATTAGGAGATAAACTTGACAGAGCTTAGTGATTGATGGCTCTGCAGAATGAGGGATAGGAAGTCATCCAAGATGGCTCTACCTTATCATTTAATAGTAATGCTAGCATACTTTTACATACGACGGCTATAGTTTATCCACATTTTTATAGACTGGTTAATCCAAAGTATAGTGGGAAAGGGGAGTGTCAACAAAGCAGAGTAGACTGGAAAAAAAAAAGGGGGAGGGGGAGGAAAGAAATAAACCATGGGAGAAAAATAACATAGAGACTAAAAATAAAAAGCATATTTAGGAAACAGAAATTAATTCAAAAAGGTCAAAGTGCATGGGAATGGGTCTCAAAAGCTAGAGTTAGCCCAGTTACTGTAAAGCTAGAACAGTCTGCTTACTAAAGAAATGGTGAAGAGAGGCTGATGAGACTGTCTTCTCCAACACCTCAAAAGGAGGAAGCATGATTAACTTGGTTGCTTTGCTGGATGGAATATGCTCCTAGTATTCTTAGACAATTCAAATCAAGTTCGGAGTTTTGGAGTCTACAAATCTCTACTTTTCCTCCTCTGCTTTCCTGTGAGGGTTGACTTCTTGTCAGATAAACTGTTACCACATAGTGGCAATATAACCCTTGACCTCTGACTGCTTAATAAATGCAGAAAAAGATCTTTCCTCTCCTTTTAAAACTACTCTGAAAATAGTAGTCAGAGACTACTAGGAGACTCAGTCAATTGAGCTTCTGACTCTTGATTTCAGCTCAGGTAATGATCTCATAGTTCAGGAGATGGAGCCCCATGTTGGGCTTTATGCTGATAGCATTAAGTGTGCTTCGGATTATCTCTCTCCCTGTCTCTGCTCCTCCCCCAACACAAGCTCTCTCCTTCTCTCTCAAAATAAATAAAAATTAAAAAAAAAACCTACTCTAAAAGTAGATATATGAATAATACAATAGACTTATGCTAAATTTCGGTATTTTTCTAGTCTCATGGACCCAAAACAAACAATTCATAGGCCAGTATGGTTCTGCAAGACCACACTTTGAATAGCACTTATTCTGCCACTTATAAAACCATTAAACCCAAAGCTGAACTTCTCTGACTGTAGTGAGAATGGTATCTGAGTATCCAGAATGTCACAGCCTACACAGGGGCATAGCCTGGTTTTGTAGCCTCACTGGGTCTGTGGCATCGCCCCAGGAGCTATATTACCATAAGAAAGAGGTGAGCACTTTACACAAGTATAGTAATGCCAGTGTATTACACTGACCTCTTTCAAAGGAGATAATTTCATTACTTAGTCAATCCAGGTTAGTGAGTGTCTAATATAAATATTGGTTCCCATGGTAAGTTCTGGATACATAAAGATGAAGGAAATATACACTGGTCCTGCCTTTGTGGAGTAGACATTTTGAAAGATGACTGAGAAGCAGATAATGGAGGTAGGGAGGAGTCCTCTGGGTTTAGGACCTCAGGCCTTCTTTACCACAAAAATGCCCACCCTTGGTTTCTTCTTTCACTTACCAACTACACATATAGATTATAGAAGGATGACAGCAGTTGAGGACTGATGAAGAGTTAGAGCAATTAATATTTTTAACAATTTCCTGGACTCTTCCATTTTAGGTATCCAAAATGATAAAGGGAGGCACACCTGCAAGATTATTTATATCAGCCAAAGTAACTCTATGATATAACTCTACTCATTTTGCTACTGTGTGGAGATAAAAGTCAGTAGAGATTACCTCTGAACAAAAGAATATGTGCCTCATCTTGCTTACTACACACATGATGGAGGGATCTTTTTTACTCGATAGGATGTGAGTGAAGTATGTGAAGGAACTCTTTCTCCATTCACCACTGTCCTCAGCAGCTAGCCTAGCACATGATACCTGCTCAATGCACTGTAGATGGAATGAGTAAATGAGAGCAGCATTCTTAATGAAGAAGCAATTTTCCTATTTTCCTTATTGACTCGCACAAGAAACATTTCTTTCTTTCAAAAAAGAAAACACAGGGGCAACTGGGTAGCTCAGTTAGTTGAGCATCCAACTTTGGCTAAGGTGATGATCACAATGGGTTCGTGAGTTTGAGAGCTGCATCAGGTTCTGTGCGGACAGCTCAGAGACTGGAACCTTCTTCGGATTCTGCGTTTCCCTCTCTCTCTCTGCCCCTCCCCAGCTCATGCTCTGTCTCTCTCTCTCTTAAAAGTAAATAAACATTAAAATCTTTAAAAAAAAGAAAAGAAAAAGAAAATACAAAAAAAGTATACCAAAAAACAATACAAATTGGTGTCCAGAATCAGATTTGTTTCCAAATATTTGTACACTTGATTTTGAACCAGGCGTATAATGGCTGAACTTCTTTGTTTTATTTTTGCCCTGGTAAATGTGAACTTTATAAAATCTAAGGGGGCAAGACAGCCGCCAATCATAGGATAAATGCCTAAAGCTTCTTTTATTGTTTTTCAGCTGGTGCCCTTTGCTGAAGGATCTCTCCTGCGTTCCTCTGTGGCATAAGCAGAACAAAAACATTTCATTTTATGGAAGCAATTAGACACACATCTGTTCCAGAACTTCCATATTAAATGCTTGTTCATATAGACCACACGAATTTCAAAACGTCTGTAGGTAACAAGGGAGGTTTTAAGTTGTACTGATCTATGAAAACGTGTTGTGAGATTTGGTCCTCTTTTCCTTCAGTTCCATGAAAACACCTTTTCCTTCCTTGAGTAGATAAGAACCTTTGGTTCTTTCTGCTGAAACCAGTGTAGGAAGTATTATAATTTTGGCTATTTCTCTCTATTTCATATGGGTTTAAAAAATGTCCTTTCACTTCTATATCCCTAGCATTGAACTTGGTGGCTAGTCAATAAATAACTGTAGAGTGATTAAAAGAATTTTATGTGTAAGACAATAAGAAAAACTAGGCCATTGAGATTCTTAAACCAAGATGTCATTATATGTGATCACACAGACTTTGAGGATGAAACATGATTTTATTGCCTGTACTAATAATTAGAATAGAATAACGAAATTAGTAAAGTAAAAGTAAATGTTTGTAAACAAACATACATATGCAAACAAGGAAGTTACATATATGCAATTTGCCTATTTTCTATTCATTATCCCAATTTGATTGGGCTTTAGAAAATAAGATTCTAGGTAAAAGATATTATAAAAATATTTAATGCAAAATCAAAGAACATAAAAAAACTATAAATTCTATATAATTTATATAACAAATATACATATTAATATATAAATATACTTACATATTATATATATTTATATTTATTTACTTTTTAGAGAGAAAGTTTTTTTTAGAAATATTTAATGCAAAATCAAAGAACATAAAAAAACTATAAATTCTATATAATTTATATAACAAATATACATATTAATATATAAATATACTTACATATTATATATATTTATATTTATTTACTTTTTAGAGAGAAAGTTTTTTTTAGAAATATTT